>NC_089845.1:175465984-175598484 GCF_035609145.1 Eleutherodactylus coqui
TCTCTATTAGCACCACATCACATATTGTATTATTAGATCATTTTTTACATTCACTTTTCTAAAACTGGAAATGGATGTTGAAAAGAGACAAGCACATGATGCATATCAGCAGGGGCGGTGTGTGAAAACAAAGAGTGCTGTCATTGGTCCTTCTGGTTGGTCCGGGTGTTGTTGGTCCTTCTGGTTGGTCCGGGTGTCGTTGGTCCTTCTGGTTGGTCCGGGTGTCATTGGTCCTTCTGGTTGGTCCGGGTGTCATTGGTCCTTCTGGTTGGTCCGGGTGTTGTTGGTCCTTCTGGTTGGTCCGGGTGTCGTTGGTCCTTCTGGTTGGTCCGGGTGTCATTGGTCCTTCTGGTTGGTCCGGGTGTCATTGGTCTGATACTGCTTGGTGCTGACTAGATATATATTCATTTCTGCATTACACTCCCATGTTATAGGCAGGAACACACATACAGTTACAATTAAAACTATCTCCCCAATTACAAATCAGATTTATTTGCCAAATTACCAAACCTTCAGCTGTTTGCAAGAAACCAATGAAAGAGGAACAATTTAAATAACTCACCAAAATGCAACTTTTGCTGACTACAACAGTCTCAGAATTATTCAAACCCTTCACAACAAGCCGGACAGCAGCTTCTGACAGCAATCCTCGTGGCAATGGCCTCCAGCTCAAGAATAATCTTCACATCCCCCTAAAGATTTCCTATAGGGCTCACATTAGGTGACTGATGGCCACTTCAAAATCTTCCAGGACTACTTCTTCAACCAAGCCCTGGTGGGGTTGGGAGTACTGCTTGGGATCACTGTCCTGTTGGAAGGTCCGATGACACCCAAGCCTCAGCTTCCTCATAGAAGGCATGACGTTTTCTCCTAGGATTTCCTGATACTTGAGGGAATCCAACTTGTTGTCCACACACTGCAGGTTTCCAGCCAAGAGCATCAATGACCACCTCCATGTTTCACTGTAGGCAGTGGGGTCTTCTTAGCGCTTCATCCAGAGGCCAAAAAAGTTCCAGTTGTGTTTCATCACTCCACAGAACAGAATCCCAAAACTTCTGTGGTTATTTATATGGCTTTCAGCATACTGGAGCTGAATTTTTTTGTGCTTTTGGGTCAGTAGAGGTGACGTCTGGGAATTCAGACATGAAGACCTTCAGCATTTAATATGTTCTTTACTGTGTAAATGGAAACCTCAGTATCTGAGGTCACCAAATCCTGCTGCATTTCTTTTGCCATCACTTGAGGAATTTTGACCACCTGCCTCCTCAGGATTCTGGTGGTAGTCAGTGATAGCGCCCTCTTTCTGCCACGTCCAGATAGCGCAGCCAGTGTTCCCATGACATTGAACCTGTGAGCTGCTTTCAGCTGTATTTCTAGGATCATTCAGGGACTTTCTATCTTTTTGCATCATTTTCCTTGTTTGTACAAGGCAATGATCTCTTCTATAACTTTTTGGACTCATCTCTTGATTTGGCCATATTTCAAACATCATAGTCAACAAAGTCCTTGCCAGTCCAGGAATTAGATGTATTTTATCTCAAGCACACCTGATGCAACCAATGAAGCCCTTCATTAGTTATATCAGGTGGGCTTGGGACAACACCAGATTTGCAAAGGTGTGTCCTTATGAGGAATTCTGTTCAGGGTGTTGAGTCAAGCCCTATTTATCGTTTGATTAACGTTTTTGCATAGAAATTTAAATGTACAGATAATCATTTGAAATTCTCTTTATTTCCCTCATTAGCTGAAGTAAACACTGCTTATGTTGTATGCTCAGGAGGGCGTGTGTTTTAGTGAGGAATCTCTGGTCAGCAGGTTTTAGGCCGGCTGCACACTGCCATGACGGGCTTCGCCGCGGAATATTCCTCGGTGAAGCCCATCACAGCGCCCCCAGAGACCCCATGCTTACCAGCGGATCCGGCGTCCTGGGTCCTGCATGACGCTTCAGTGTGACGTGCTGCAGCGTCATGTGACACGCCAGCTACGTCACAAGACACACCCACAGCGTCACATGACTCGGCCGCCGTTTCATATGACGCGACGGCGGTGGGCGGAGAGGCGATTTCACGCTATCTTCTGCTGTCCTACAGCGGAAGATAGCGTGAACGGACGGCTTCCATTGACTGAAATGGAAGCCGGTTGCGTGTACACCCGCGGCAAATAGAGCATGCCGAGGGTGAGGTCGGGTGATTTCACGGTGCGGAATTCCAGGCTGGAATTCCGCACCGTGAGCATTGAGCTATTAGGTTCAATAGAACCTAATAGCTGCGGGCAACGCGGCGGAAATCCGTCCATGGGAAGGAGGCCTTAGTTAGTGTGAAGATAAGACATTGTCTTCTACATGAGTAAACAAGTAGTCATTGTGTTTTGCGAGGCAAACAATCACCCGTCCCCTCAAGCTATGCAGTCTTTCAAAGGACTGAATGAATGCCATTAAAACAAGGTGAAAAGCAAATAAAAAAACGACCATTTTTAGGCTGAAACTTGGCGTAAACGACAAATGACCAACTAGTGCATGAAGGCTACACATTTACATGTTTGAACTAATTTTGTGTAATAGTCGTTGCGTGTAAATGGGCCTTAAGCCCAAGAATGCAGTAATCAATAATAGTGGCATTCTGTAGTTTGGAGAATCTGCTTATTGTAATAGTTGTCATATTTAAATTGTTCTTATCTGATTGGCTGTTTTTTGCAAACAGATGAAAGTTTGGCAAATAAACCTAATTTGGAATGAGGTTTAATGATTTTGATTGGAACTGTAGAACATGTTGCTTTGAGGGGGTTTGTGATTTTATATAAATAAATCTTAATCATTGTATAAATAAAAAAATTCTACAACTTCCTAATATACTGCGTTTTCAATGTTGCTGCTTGTTGTCGGTCAATAAGGACACTCTTATTTTCAGAGGCAACAAATCTGTACAGATGTAGTCCTGGTCTTGTCAGGCTAGCTATGTACACATTTCCTGTCTCTGAATGTAAAGAAATATCTTCTCATTCACTGACAGCAAGCAGATATCCTGAAAATGGTGAAGAATTGAAACACACAGGGGCACATTTATTACTGGTGTGGCAGCAGAACTCTGGTAAGATGCTTCTTTTGATGGAAATCAATTTGGAGAAATTTACTATGAATTTCACCCAAAGAACAGTTGTTCCTCCCCTCACTCCACTTTTCAAGTGTCTGCAAAAGTGGGTGTGGCTTACTGCTTGGCCCAGATTTAGAGACATTTCTGAAATGCTCCTTTTTAAAAGAAAATCTAAAAATTTGTCATAATTGCACTCCCGTCGCTGGTGGTGTACAAAGTGACTCCAAATTGTTGCTTCTTTAAACATCTAGTGACCAACATTTGATATATTTGTCACATTTCATAATGGAGAAGGGGGAAAAGAATCCCAAAGAACCGGCATCAAACATTCACCTAGTGATAGATGTTCCCCAAAGCTAATTTAGAGATTGGTGGAAATGTTTGTTTATACGGTTATTAACTTAAAAGCAGAAAACCCCTTTAAGATACCAACAATAACCTCCCCCCCCAAACTACTCAAATGTGTAATGTCATAACTGCAATGATGAAATGTGTGACCGTCATCCAACGGGACATCAACAGAAAGAACTTTCATTGAAACATTATTTGACAGATTTCAGTGTCAATTAGAAATCTTCAAAGTAATTATTGAATTTCTACAGAAATATTTTATTGTTATTTTAAAATTCTAGATTCATTTTCTATTTCCAGAAGTGATCCGTGTCCTTCCTATCGTCTCGTCCTCGTCCTTCTTATTGTCTCCTCTCGGTCCTTCCTATCATCTCAGTCCTTCCTATCGTCTCGGTCCTTCCTATCATCTCAGTCCTTCCTATCGTCTCAGTCCTTCCTATCGTCTCATCCTCGTCCTTCTTATTGTCTCCTCTCGGTCCTTCCTATCGTCTCAGTTGTTCCTATCATTTCGGTCCTTCCTATGGTCTCATCTCGGTCCTTCCTATCATCTCAGCCGTTCCTATCGTCTCAGTCCTTCTTATTGTATGATTTTGGTCCTTCCTATCATCTCAATTGTTCCTATCATCTCAGTCCTTCCTATCGTCTCGGTCCTTCCTATCATCTCAGTTGTTCCTATCGTCTCAGTCCTTCCTATCGTCTCATCTTGGTCCTTCCTATCATCTCGGTCCTTCCTATCATCCCAGTTGTTCCTATCGTCTCATCTCGGTCCTTCCTATCGTCTCATCTCGGTCCTTCCTATTGTCTCATCTCAGTCCTTCCTATCATCTCAGCTGTTCCTATCATCTCAGTCCTTCCTATCGTCTCATCTCGGTCCTTCCTATCATCTCAATTGTTCCTATCATCTCGGTCCTTCCTATCGTCTTATCTTGGTCCTTCCTATCATCTCAGCTGCTCCTATCATCTTGGTCCTTCCTATCATCTCATTCCTTCCTATCATCTCGTTCCTTCCTATCATCTCAGTTGTTCCTATCGTCTCGGTCCTTCCTATCATCTCAGCTGTTCCTATCATCTCGGTCCTTCCTATCATCCCAGTTGTTCCTATCGTCTCATCTCAGTCCTTCCTATCATCTCAGCTGTTCCTATCGTCTCAGTCCTTACTATCGTGTCATCTCTGTCCTTTCTATCATCTCAATTGTTCCTATCATTTCAGTCCTTCCTATCGTCTCATCTCAGTCCTCCCTATCATCTCAGCTGTTCCTATCATCTCGGTCCTTCCTATCATCTCAGCTGTTCCTATTGTCTCGGTCCTTCCTATCCTCTCAGTTGTTCCTATAATCTCGGTCCTTCCTATCATCTCAATTGTTCCTATCATCTCGGTCCTTCCTATCGTCTCATCTTGGTCCTTCCTATCATCTCAGCTGTTCCTATCATCTCGGTCCTTCCTATCATCCCAGTTGTTCCTATCGTCTCATCTCGGTCCTTCCTATCGTCTCATCTCGGTCCTTCCTATCGTCTCATCTCAGTCCTTCCTATCATCTCAGCTGTTCCTATCGTCTCAGTCCTTACTATCGTCTCATCTCGGTCCTTCCTATCATCTCAATTGTTCCTATCATCTCGGTCCTTCCTATGGTCTTATCTTGGTCCTTCCTATCATCTCAGCTGTTCCTATCATCTCGGTCCTTCCTATCATCTCAGTTGTTCCTATCGTCTCGGTCCTTCCCATCGTCTCGGTCCTTCCTATCGTCTCGGTCCTTCCTATCGTCTCATCTTGGTCCTTCCTATCATCTCATTCCTTCCTATCATCTTGTTCCTTCCTATCATCTCGTTCCTTCCTATCATCTCAGTTGTTCCTATCATCTCGGTCCTTCCTATCATCCCAGTTGTTCCTATCGTCTCATCTCGGTCCTTCCTATCGTCTCATCTCGGTCCTTCCTATCGTCTCATCTCGGTCCTTCCTATCGTCTCATCTCAGTCCTTCCTATCATCTCAGCTGTTCCTATCGTCTCAGTCCTTACTATCGTCTCATCTCGGTCCTTCCTATCATCTCAATTGTTCCTATCATCTCGGTCCTTCCTATGGTCTTATCTTGGTCCTTCCTATCATCTCAGCTGTTCCTATCATCTCGGTCCTTCCTATCATCTCAGTTGTTCCTATCGTCTCGGTCCTTCCTATCGTCTCGGTCCTTCCTATCGTCTCATCTTGGTCCTTCCTATCATCTCATTCCTTCCTATCATCTCGTTCCTTCCTATCATCTCGTTCCTTCCTATCATCTCAGTTGTTCCTATCATCTCGGTCCTTCCTATCGTCTCATCTTGGTCCTTCCTATCATCTCAGCTGTTCCTATCATCTCGGTCCTTCCTATCATCCCACTTGTTCCTATCGTCTCATCTCAGTCATTCCTATCATCTCAGCTGTTCCTATCGTCTCAGTCCTTACTATCGTCTCATCTCGGTCCTTCCTATCATCTCAATTGTTCCTATCATTTCGGTCCTTCCTATCGTCTCATCTCGGTCCTCCCTATCATCTCAGCTGTTCCAATCATCTCGGTCCTTCCTATCCTCTCATTCCTTCCTATCATCTCAATTGTTCCTATCATCTCGGTCCTTCCTATCATCTCAGTTGTTCCTATCATCTCGGTCCTTCCTATCATCTCAGCTGTTCCTATTGTCTCGGTCCTTCCTATCCTCTCAGTTGTTCCTATAATCTCGGTCCTTCCTATCATCTCGGTCCTTTCTGTCATCTCAGTTGTTCCTATCATCTCAGTCCTTCCTATCGTCTCATCTCGGTCCTTCCTATCATCTCAATTGTTCCTATCATCTCGGTCCTTCCTATCATCTCAGTTCTTCCTATCGTCTCGGTCCTTCCCATCTTCTCGGTTGTTTCTATTATCTCAGTTGTTCTTATCATCTCGGTCCTTCCTATCATCTCGGTTGTTCCTATCATCTCGGTCCTTCCTATCATCTCAATTGTTCCTATCATATCGGTCCTTCCTATCATTTCAGCTGTTCCTATCGTCTCGGTCCTTCCTATCATCTCAATTGTTCCTATCGTCTCGGTCCTTCCTATCATCTCAATTGTTCCTATCATCTTGGTTGTTCCTATCGTCTCGGTCCTTCCTATCATCTCGGTTGTTCCTATCGTCTAGGTGGTTCCTATCGTCTCGGTCCTTCCTATCATCTCAATTGTTCCTATCATCTTGGTTGTTCCTATCGTCTCGGTCCTTCCTATCATCTCGGTTGTTCCTATCATCTCGGTCCTTCCTATCATCTCAATTGTTCCTATCATATCGGTCCTTCCTATCATTTCAGCTGTTCCTATCGTCTCGGTCCTTCCTATCATCTCAATTGTTCCTATCGTCTCGGTCCTTCCTATCATCTCAGCTGTTCCTATCATCTTGGTTGTTCCTATCGTCTCGGTCCTTCCTATCATCTCGGTTGTTCCTATCGTCTAGGTGGTTCCTATCGTCTCGGTCCTTCCTATCATCTCAATTGTTCCTATCATCTTGGTTGTTCCTATCGTCTCGGTCCTTCCTATCATCTCGGTTGTTCCTATCGTCTCGGTTGTTTCTATCATCTCGGTCCTTCCTATCGTCTCGGTCCTTCCTATCATCTCAGCTGTTCCTATCATCTCGGTCCTTCCTATCGTCTCGGTCCTTCCTATCATCTCGGTCCTTCCTATCATCTCAGCTGTTCCTATCATCTCGGTCCTTCCTATCGTCTCGGTCCTTCCTATCATCTCAATTGTTCCTATCATCTTGGTCTTTCCTATCATCTCAGTTGTTCCTATCGTCTCGGTCCTTCCTATCATCTCGGTCCTTCCTATCATCTCAGCTGTTCCTATCATCTCGGTCCTTCCTATCATCTCAGTTGTTCCTATCGTCTCGGTCCTTCCTATCATCTCGGTCCTTCCTATCATCTCAGCTGTTCCTATCATCTCGGTCCTTCCTATCATCTCAGTTGTTCCTATCATCTTGGTCCTTCCTATCATCTCAGCTGTTCCCATCGTCTCGGTTGTTCCTATCATCTCGGTCCTTCCTATCGTCTCGGTTGTTTCTATCATCTCAGCTGTTCCTATCATCTTGGTCCTTCCTATCATCTCAGCTGTTCCCATCATCTCGGTTGTTCCTATCATCTCGGTCCTTCCTATCATCTCGGTCCTTCCTATCGTCTCGGTTGTTTCTATCATCTCAGCTGTTCCCATCGTCTCGGGTGTTCCTATCATCTCGGTCCTTCCTATCGTCTCGGTTGTTTCTATCATCTCAGCTGTTCCTATCGTCTCGGTCATTTGTTATTGTTTTTTACTTCTATTATAGTTAATGTATTTTTTATGGTTCTCATTTGCATTGTTGACCTGCTAGTGAAACCAGTTTCTACTGAAACTCATGAAAACAATATCAAATTCTGTTTCTTCTGCGCATTACAACAGTTTGCCTCTCAGAACGAAAAATAATTGATTTGGAATTGAAAAATGTTCCTAAAAGTGAAGCGAAATGCAGTATGTATTGCAGAATTTGATGAGTAAATTAGAAGCTCCCCTGAGGGGGCAAAATATTCTGACCATTGGGGGGCGTGGCTTAGATGCGGACCCGAGCAGTCGTGTTTTCCTGAGCTCTGCTCGCACCCGGTAATCAAGCTACTAATTAAGCATTTCCAGCACAGAAAATTCTGTTTAATCCAACACTGAGGAGCCCTGCAGTAAAAAGTATTACCTGCAGATCGTGTAGTGAAACCGAGAGGGACAAAGACCTTCATCACCCAGCGCTTCCCGGAGAGGTGAGAATGCCCGGGACTGCATCGGAGGGCTCTGCCGACCCCAGGAATACTCCCCGCAAGAAAAAGAAAGAACGGGGCTCCATCGTAACCTCCGCTGAATCTGCTGGTGAGTACTGCAAGTAGAAGCCTGTTGAAGCGCGGGAACGGGGCGCCATCTTAACCTTCAGCAGCCGCGGCTCAGCGCGGCGTACAGAGAGAAGGTGAAGGAGACAGCTCCAGGACGCATACTGGCTCCTCGATCCCCCTGACACAGGATAGCTCACAGCAGCTGCCTATTCACCCTAAGCGGCTGGGCACAAAATAGCTCGCTGTTCATAGCAAGCAGCGGGCTGATAACAGAGACAACAGCTCTGTAAAACCTGAGAGCCGGCGATAGGGCTCCTGAGAGCTGTGACTCCTCTTCATCAGAGCTTGTGAACTCAGCTTCTCCAACACAGTGTGAGCTGAAAACCGTCCGTATTCTGGGATAATCACTGTTTTACTCCCACTATAATAGAGTTTAACAGAAAGCTCCCTTAGAGGAGGCGTGGCCTGAACACAAACGGAGAAAACCACATAATACCAAGCACTAACTGCTTCCAGCCTATATAGTGCTTAAAAGTGATTCTAACCTCTCCAAAAGCATTCAAAAGCAGATCGGAGGTTCATTGTAGGAAAATGCCTAAGAGAAGGGGTACTAAAACGCCGCTGAACAAAGTCTCGGACTTTTTCACCATTCGCGGCCCAGGGAGACAAAGACCATTAAACAAAGGGGGTTCCCCCTCATCTGCAAGCTCCAAAGAGGGAACAGAGATTTCTCACTCTAGATCACCTGATATAAGAATCCAAAACACTGACCAAGAGCTGCAAAACGAGGCGACACTAAAGACCACATCCAGATACGGGATGAGTGTCCCCACTGGAGAGAATGTTATCGCCACTCCACATGGCCATAAAATGGCGCCGACGGGCTCGCAGCCATCGTCTGCCCTCTCCACTCCTTTATCAAGCCCTGAAAAGCAGCACCCCCGACTCTCCCCACATACCAACCAACAACAGGGGGATGCCGCACTTGAGCCTGACCCCATTACAAGTGTCCCATCATCCAATATGCCTGCTACGGAAGATTTCATAAAACAAATGATCCTAGCCTTAAGGGGGTCCTTGCAAAAGGACATTATGTTTCTGTCAAATTCCCTAAACTCCTCTGTACAAGATTTAGAAGAGAGGACTGATCATATTGAAACCAAAATGGGAAAAGTAACTGCATCCCATAACAAGTTAATTGATGCACACTACTCCCTGGAGGAAGAAGTAGAAGACATAAAGAAAAAACTCACAGATCTGGAGGATAGAAGCAGAAGATGTAACATCAAGTTCAGAGGCATCCCAGAGAGTGTCCCACAGCATGAGCTAAAAAGCTTTCTTACCAAGTTAATCAAAAGCATCCTTCCAGACGCCTCAGAACTGGACTGCACTATTGATAGAGCGCACAGATTGCTAAAGCCGAACTTTCTACCAGACTCTGTTCCAAGGGATCTAATCGCCAAATTTCATTTTTTTCATATAAAAGATGCCTTGATGACAGTTTCAAGAAAACAGGGCACCCTACCATCTCCATTTGCAAACATAAGCCTCTTCACTGATTTGTCACAGAATACAATCCAAGCAAGGAAAGCCTTTTCCTTAATCACCTCATCTCTGAGAGCTGCAAAAATACCCTACAAATGGGGCTTTCCGGCTAAAATAATAGTTCATAAAGACAATGTAATGCATGCCCTTAATTCTCCAGAGGATGGTGCCGGCGTTCTTTCAAAATGGAATATCCTACTTCCAGAGGAACCGCAATCAAGTAAACCTCAGAGGCCTCCGAAATCCTCTCATCGTCACATGCTGCCTACTACTCCTCCGTGAAAACAACTCAAGCTACCCGCAGGTTCTCCTCCATTTGATGCTGGATATACTTCTCGCTGACCTTCAATACCGGGCCGATGGTCTGCAAGCCGAACTTTCCCCCCCACAACAGGATTCAGGTTTTTATACCTGCTCTTTTCCAAAGTTTTATCTGTTTAGTTTTACAGGTTTACTGCCTTTTCCTTGGAGGGCTCACCTTGATGCTTTCTAGCAATAAGATAGATTATCCTAATTTTGCCCTCTTGAGCAATATGAAGAGCGCAACTAGTATAACTTTTAATGTTAACAGGCCTATTACTGTTTCTGCCTGTACTTTTATTTTAAGTCTGTATGTTTGCTATGCTGCTAATGTGTTCCAAATAGATACGCTCATAATTTACCTCTATAATGCATATAAAATTATGTTCCCAGAACGTTAGGGGATTAAACTCCCCATTCAAACGCTCAATGGTCTGGAAAGATGCTAAAACGTCTAACATTGACATTTTATGTTTGCAAGAAACGCACTTTGCCCAACAGTCTTGCCCTAAATTTTCAAATAAACAATACCCACACGTATTCTTTTCCAATGCCCCCAAAAAACATGCTGGAGTACTGGTCGCCATGAGAGATAGTCTTCATTTTTCTCTTAATAAACAAATTTCAGATGATAAGGGCAGATATCTGATTTTGCAAGGCACCGTAGATAACTCACCAATTACTCTGGTGAACATTTATGCACCTAATAAATCTCAAATCTCTTTCCTGAATAAAATAATAAAGAAGATTAAAAAAGTTCTCATGGGCAAATTAATAATATGTGGAGACTTCAATATCATAGTGGACAAAGAGCTAGCCAGCAATTACTAGGAGCTTGCCGGTCTTTCACTCTTGGTTACACAAAGAGGGTTTATATGACACGTTTAGATGTCTCAACTCCTCTTCAAGGGAATTCACCTTTTTCTCTCCAAGACACAAAACATATTCAAGGATAGATATGTTCTTGGTGAATAGAAAGACCCTCACTTCAATCACTGATTCCACAATTGGAGTGTCCACATGGTCGGACCATACGCCGATATATATGGATTTGAATGTGGGCGCCCCATGTACTCTATCAAAAATTTGGCGCAACGACACTAACTTGTATAATATCCCTGAGAATCAAAAAACTATCAACAAAGCCTTGGAGGAATACTTTTCCTTTAACGCCACCCCTGACATAAGTAATGCCACATTATGGAACGCCCACAAGGCAGTTATAAGAGGTGTATTAATAAAACAAAATACAACAAAATAAAAGCAAACGAGAAAAGATAGACCTCCTATTAGATAAAATAAAGAAGTTGGAGTCGCTCCACCAAAAATCTGCACAAAACAATATTCTAATGGAGCTATCCTCCTTGAGAAGAGAACTGAAAAGAACACTACTAGAAAATTACAATAGGGGGTTGATGTACTCCAAGGCAAACTTCTATTCCTACATGGATAAGCCTTCAAAATTGATGGCCAATCTTGTCAAAAAAAAGCAAATTAAAGCCAAAATTCCATTCATCATTAATAACAGCGCCCCCCCGGGTAAAAATTTCTCACCCCCAGCAGATAGCCGAGCAATTTAAGGACTATTACAAAAACCTTTACAACCTTAAAGATAGTCCTGACATTTTTCAGCCTACTCCAGAATTAATAAAAAATCTCCTGGATGGATTGGCTCTCCCCACGCTGGACACTCAAAGTGACATATTAAATAAACCAATTTCCAACGCGGAAGTCCACAAGGCCATACAAGATTTAAAAAAACACAAATCCCCTGGACCTGACTGTCTTTCAAACGAGTATTATAAAAAATTTGCTCAACTGTTATCCCCTCACCTAAATTTGTTATTTAATGATGCGATAAACCAGGGATCCATACATGAGGAAATACTCCAGGCTACTATTGTCACTATCCCTAAGCCAGGCAAACCCCCTACAACACTGACTGACACATACTGACTTAAAAATATATGCAAAAATATTGGCCTATAGGCTCCTGAAGGTTCTGCCCATGGTCATACACAATGACCAAGTGGATTTTACGAAAGGAAGAAGTGCCACAGATGGCACACGCAAAATACAAAACTTACTGGAACGAATTGCCTCGAGTCGGACGCCTTCTCTCCTCCTTTCCCTGTATCACCCAATTCAGTAACGTCTCTTTGTATAAACTAAACTCTGACAAATCCCAGATACTGGGAATCAATATTGAACCTGACTTAAAATCAGATATACAGAGGGAGTTTCCCTTCCAGTGGAGAACAGAAATACCATACTTGGGTACCAAAATATGCCAAAACCTACCTGAAACAATTTCCGCAAACTTTGATCCCCTATATAATTCCCTTCATTTGGAGATGGATGAGCTGGGTAAAAAAGAATCATCTTGGTTCAGCAGAATGGCACTCTATAAAATGTTACTACTCCCGAAAATCCTTTATCTTTTTCGTACACTATCATATCCAATTCCTCCGTTCGTGATCCAAAAATTCCAGAAACCACTACTTAGCTTTATTTGGTGTGATAAGAAACCGAGATTAGCGGCATCAATACTATACCAACATAAAAAACAGGGGGGTCTCGGCGTGCCCAACCTCCAGACCTACTACAAAGCCTGTCTACTAAGCCAATCTGGAGCCTGGCTAAAACCCCAACCATCCTCACCTTGGTGCTATATTGAGAAAAACAGAAATGGGGACAGACATCTAGGCTCCCTAATCAAGGCCTCCATCATTGGAGCCCTGACTCCAAAGATCTCCCCATTGTTTCATTTTCAAGATATCTCCTTACTGATGGTAAACACTCTCCATTATTGGAATCAACTAGCACTGGGATTTGGGGCTGACTCCAGAGGTCCTCCAGCTGATCTTCCATTTGAAGTCCTCTCTTATTTTATTCGGGACCTAAATCTAAACAGGTGGTTAAAGAGAGGAGTAAAACTTATCTCTGACATATTGAATAAAGGTGGGCCCCTCCCTTTTCAGACAATCCAAAACAAATTTAGTATACCTGATTCAGAAGTTTTTTCTTATATAAAAATTCTCTCCTTTCTCAAACACGCTGATCTTTATAATTTTTCCTTTCCAAAAGGATTGGAAGACATATTCACTAGATGTAAAAACTCCCAAGCTTCCCAGATCAAAGTTTTTTATAGCACACTCATCCAAAATACCAATAAGTCAAAGAAGATTCATCTACTAAATTGGGAGCACACATTATTAAAAAGCTTTTCACTCCCGTTGTGGCTGAAAGCCTTTGAATGGGCCAATAAAGCTACTCTATCGGCCAACATTCTCCAAGCCCATTACAAAGTTTTAACCAATTGGTATTACACACCTTCAAAATTGGCAACATATTTCCCAGCTCATTCTAACTTATGCTGAAGAGATTGCGGCCAAGTGGGCACTCTATATCACTTGTTTTGGGAATGTCCCCAAATTCACAACTATTGGAGAGAGGTATTCAACACCATTCAATCCATAACTGGCATACGTCTGGAGTGTTCACCCCAATTAGCACTTCTTCTCATTGACTGCCAAATAATTCCAAAAAAGAAAAGAGGATGGATATGCCACTTTCTTCTAACCGCAAAAAATATCATAGCAAAAAAATGGAGGCAGGCTCCCCCACCCTCAATTGGAGACCTCTTGGACGCAGTTTCAGACCACTACTGCTACGAAAAGATATATGCAAATTTCAACAACTGTTTCTCTAAATTTAATAACACCTGGAACAATTGGCAGCAATTCGAACTGAAAAATAAGTTCTGAGATGTTTAAAACTGTTTTGTTGATTCTTTTCTCCTATCGCTTAATTTCAAAGAGCAGTTACAGCATTTCAAACATATATTGCTGCATGAAATGCTAAGCTTGAAATGTTTATTGTCACATTATGAAAATTCTGTAGTGATGTCAATGAAAATTCTGTAATGATGTTAATAACTACTACCTGCATATGTAATGATGTGTTATGTGTAATGATGTGTATATGTTCTTGCTTCTTCATAAAACCAAATAAAAATTATTGATTAAAAAAAATATATATATTCTGACCATTTAGTTTGATGATATTTTTGCGATGCTCTGCAGTGTGGCCAGTATATTGTCGGGACGCTCCCAGTAGACCGGGGACCAGTAGAGCCCAGTGTTACACCACCAGATGGGTCTATTCTATGAAAACACATAGACAACTCAGAAATACAGGGAATTCATCCAGCAGAGAGTTTGTTGCCAGTCTTCTAGCATGCGTTACCTCCCCTTTCCAGTGTCACAAATATCGCCCAGTGCTGATGAATTTGTCGCATCATTATGTTCAGTATTGTCTACACCACCCGGCTAGGGCTTGAGATTGCAATACATTTAATAATAATAATAATCTTTATTTGTATAGCGCCAACTTATTCCGCAGCGCATTTTATTATTTAAATGTGTCTAAAAACCTCTCTCCACTCAAACCGCACCCCTTTTGCAGACTCTTGAAAAATGCAATGAGAGGTGGAATATCTGTCCATTTTGGCACAAATCAAAACTAAATTTGTCTAAATTGGTTTGCTCTAAAAAGAAAAAAAAGCACAAGTTATGCCAGAATTCTGGAACACCAGTTATAAATGTGCCTGTTTCTTTAGGGGCAGTTTTCTTCTCATAGTAACATAGTATGTTGGTCCGAAATAAGACAATGTCCATCTAGTTCAGCCTGTTTCAACCCCCCCCCCCCCCCCCCATTGTAGATCCAGATGAAGGCAAAAAAACATCAACCAGGCAGAAGTCAATTTATCCCATTTGGAGGAAAAAATTCCTTCCCAACTCCATAATGGCGGTCAGAATAATTCCTGGATTAACCTTTGAGTTCCTAGCTGACTCCACGACCCGGATCACCAACCCCGCTAGTCACCTAATGTCTATATCCTGTAATATCTTAGCGCTCTAGAAAGACATCTAGTCCCTCTTAAACTCCTCCATCTACCTGCTACAGCTTCTCCTTGGAGGCTGCTCACTTGCTAATAAGCATTCCACCAGAAAAAGAAAGCAACAGGCCTACTGCCATGAATGGACGGTATGAGGAGGCAGTAGACTCACTTCTACTGTATGATGAAAGCATTAGAAGAACAACCAGGTGACCTAACAATGTGATCTACTGTCTCCTGATCTGAAGTCTACCAGCCACCACTGCTTAATACAGTGGAGAGGACTGAGCAATAAGCTGACTAAAGCAGAGCTTTAGTGTATCAACATTACCCTCCGAACGCCTAAAAATAAGGGCTGCTTATTTTTCATGTACTTACCGTAGCCAGTGATCAATTTATCCCATGCATGGAGTTAGAGGAGGTACAGTGGTGACAACTAGAGGGGTCCTAGGGACACAAGGGGCCCAAAAGCCCCTCTGCCACCTACTCATGGGTAATATAAATAGAAGATGGTAGGCGATGGCTCTCTTACACCTCTGTCGACAGCCCTCACGTTATCGCATAGCATCATGTGCGCAGATTTCATAGCTACACAACAGGCAATAAGACAATATTGAATCAACCAACCAGTGACAGAAAATGGAGTGTATTCATCAGTAG
The DNA here is from genome assembly GCF_035609145.1 of Eleutherodactylus coqui. Classification (NCBI taxonomy): domain Eukaryota; kingdom Metazoa; phylum Chordata; class Amphibia; order Anura; family Eleutherodactylidae; genus Eleutherodactylus; species Eleutherodactylus coqui. Next base: position 175,481,668 of record NC_089845.1, read on the forward strand.
ACTTACTGTAGGCGTCTCACATTCTGAGAGGTCCTAATATTGTAAAAGTGATGTTATGTGCTTCTACAGTACAGCTGAGTACGCATCTATCCGACCTCACTCTCTCTGGATAAGGGTGGTAACAACTCCCAGCGCTCCGAGGTCTGGTTTAGAGGAAAAGTAGAGGGACTCACTTCACAGGGGTGCCCTGTCCTCGGCACCCCTAATCCCAGGCAGCATATACTATCGCAGACGTAGCAAAGTAGAGGATCCAACAAGTTAGCAGATACAATTTATTGGTCCAATGCAGCGTGTGTGAGGTAGACATGCTGTGGGGTGACATTTTCACATACAGTCTGGGATAAATCTCTCTCCTATCTGCTTATACACTGAGAGGAATCTATCTGATCTGTGTGTTATGAGCAGTGTGTGTGAGGTGGACATTCTGTGGGGTGACATTTTCACATACAGTCTGAGATAAATCTCTCTCCTCTCTGCCTATACACTGAGAGGAATCTATCTGATCTGTGTGTTATGAGCAGTGTGTGTGAGGTGGACATTCTGTGGGGTGACATTATCACATACAGTCTGAGATAAATCTCTCTCCTCTCTGCCTATACACTGAGAGGAATCTATCTGATCTGTGTGTTAAGAGCAGCGTGTGTGAGGTGGACATTCTGTGGGGTGACATTATCACATACAGTCTGAGATAAATCTCTCTATCTGCCTATACACTGAGAGGAGTCTATCTGATCTGTGTGTTAAGAGCAGCGTGTGTGAGGTGGACATTCTGTGGGGTGGCATTTTCACTTACAGTCTGAGATAAATCTCTCTCCTATCTACCTATACACTGAGAGGAATCTATCTGATCTGTGTGTTATGAGCAGCATGTGAGAGGTGGACATTCTGTGGGGTGACATTATCACATACAGTCTGAGATAAATCTCTCTCCTCTCTGCCTATACACTGAGAGGAATCTATCTGATCTGTGTGTTATGAGCAGTGTGTGTGAGGTGGACATTCTGTGGGGTGACATTTTCACATACAGTCTGAGATAAATCTCTCTCCTCTCTGCCTATACACTGAGAGGAATCTATCTGATCTGTGTGTTATGAGCAGTGTGTGTGAGGTGGACATTCTGTGGGGTGACATTATCACATACAGTCTGAGATAAATCTCTCTCCTCTCTGCCTATACACTGAGAGGAATCTATCTGATCTGTGTGTTAAGAGCAGCGTGTGTGAGGTGGACATTCTGTGGGGTGACATTATCACATACAGTCTGAGATAAATCTCTCTATCTGCCTATACACTGAGAGGAGTCTATCTGATCTGTGTGTTAAGAGCAGCGTGTGTGAGGTGGACATTCTGTGGGGTGGCATTTTCACTTACAGTCTGAGATAAATCTCTCTCCTATCTACCTATACACTGAGAGGAATCTATCTGATCTGTGTGTTATGAGCAGCATGTGAGAGGTGGACATTCTGTGGGGTGACATTATCACATACAGTCTGAGATAAATCTCTCTCCTCTCTGCCTATACACTGAGAGGAATCTATCTGATCTGTGTGTTATGAACAGCGTGTGAGAGGTGGCACATTCTGTGGGGTGACATTATCACATACAGTCTGAGATAAATCTCCTATCTGCCTATACACTGAGAGGAATCTATCTGATCTGTGTGTTATGAGCAGCGTGTGTGAGGTGGACATTCTGTGGGGTGACATTTTCACATACAGTCTGAGATAAATCTCTCTCCTCTCTGCCTCTACACTGAGAGGAATCTATCTGAGCTGTGTGTTATGAGCAGCGTGTTAGAGGTGGCACATTCTGTGGGGTGACATTTTCACATACAGTCTGAGATAAATCTCCTCTCTGCCTATATACTGAGACGAATCTAGCTGATCTGTGTGTTATGAGCAGTGTGTGAGGTGGACATTCTGTGGGGTGACATTTACACATACAGTCTGAGATAAATCTCTCTCCTCTCTGCCTCTACACTGAGAGGAATCTATCTGACCTGTGTGTTATGAGCAGTAGGTGTGAGGTGGACATTCTGTGTAGTTTTCCGTGTGAACACCAGATAAACACCAGTACTAAATTAACTCGGACAAAGCCGGGTATATCAGCTAGTTCCTATATATTATCGATTATATTGCTATACCGCCAATTTTAGTGATATTTGTTTAAGACTTGGGCTTATTATTTTTAATTTAATTCAAATTCTTTTAAGAAATTGATTTGTACTGAATGTATCTAATTCCACTGAATGATTATTAAATATATGAAGTTTATATATATATATATATATATATATATATATATATATATATATATATATATATATAAGGGTTTGTTGATACGGTTTCCATATTACAAGAGCCCTCATATTATTAAACATATTTGCATAACAAATCCTGATGAAATCTTATCCTACATAAACCTCATCTGTTACAGAACTGTGAAAGCATAAATAGATACGATGACCTGAATGTGTATAAAATACATGGGGTTTGTATAGGTCAATATATAGGCTACATTTAGTCCATACAGATTCAATGTGTTCAAATGAAAAATATAAAACTGTTCTTTTGCTTTAAGTCTAGTGAATTCGCCCCGGGAATCTTTTGTATTGGGGTGATTTTGATGAGAGTGGGATCCAAATTGTGATGTAGAAGATGTCTTGACACGCTACGTTTCAGAAAGCCTTGTTTGATATTATGCCTGTGGTGGTTCATACGGCTGCATTGGGGGTTCGTTGTTCGGCCTCTGTAACGCATGTGGCACGGGCACTCAGTCATATATATGAGATGTTCCGAGTCACAGTTAGGGTATTGTTTGATGTGATATGTTGCTACAACCAGATGAAAAAAACGTCACAAAGTGACGTCTCTGTGAAACGCAGCGATGCGTTCCACATACTATGGCCACATGATCAGCAGCCACGTCATCAGGAAGGGCCAGACCAACGCCGTCAGACACTGGACACAGGGCGAGATAGGTAACTATGGTGATCAGCATTTGTATATAAAGGGTAAATTGTTGCCATGCTTTTATGCTTGAGAATGGCTTATTTGAGAAGCCGAAACGCGTTGCATTGGACCAATAAATTGTATCTGCTAACTTGTTGCATCCTCTACTTTGCTACGTCTGTGATAGTATATGCTACCTGGGATTAGGGGTGCCGAGGACAGGGCACCTGTGAAGTGAGTTCCTTTACTTTTCCTCTAAACCAGACCTCGGAGCGCTGGGAGTTGTTACCACCCTTATCTATTTATATGCATATGCATGTCTGGAACCACCCCATGACGCTCTCCTGAAGGGATGTTGGAACCGACCGGTGTATTGGATCTTTACCATTCAGCTATTCTTGGATATACCAGTAATAAAGCTCTTCTGGATCTTTATGCACCGTTACCCCCTAGGGGATACCCGGTGACGTTGGGTGAGTCCTAATTTATCATCACATAATCTTACCCGCCTATTGGAGCCTGGCCTATTGATTAATGTTTATTCAATCTCTCCTATCTCTCTCCTATCACTGTCTCTTATCTCTTTCTCCTATTTCTCTCTCTCTTATCTCTGTCTTATCTCTATTCTATATTGCTCTCTCTCCTATATATCTCTCTCCTATATATCTCTCTCCTATATATCTCTCTCCACCTCTCTTCTATCACTCTCCTATTTCTCTCTTTTATCTTTCTTATCTCTCTTCTATATTGCTCTCTCTCCTATATCTCTCTCTTATCTCTCTCCTACCTCTCTCCTGCCTCTCTTATCTCACTCTCTGCTATCTCTCTCTCTCTCCCCTATTTCTCTCTCTGTTATCTTTTTCTTTTATTTCTCTCTTTTATATTTCTTATATCTCTTCAATATTGCTCTCTCCTATTTAGCTTTCTTATCTCTCTCTCCCCTACCTCACTCTACCTCTCTCTTATCACACTCTCTCCGATCTCTCACTCTGTCTCTCTCTAACTCTGTCTCTCTCTCACTCTGTCTCTCTCTCACTCTGTCTCTCTCTCACTCTGTCTCTCTCTCTCACTCTGTCTCTCTCCTATCTCTCCCTCTCTCCTATTTCTATCACTCTTCCATCTCTCTCTCCCATCTCTGTCTCTCTCCCATCTGTCTCTCCTATCTCTCACTCTCCTATCTCACTCTCCATTTCTCTTTTTGCTATTTCTCTCTGTCCTCACTCTCTCCTCTCTCTCTCACACTCCCCTCTCTTTCACTCTCTCCTCTCTCTCACTCTCTCCTCTCTCACACTCTCTCCTCTCTCACATCTCTTTCCCTCCTATCTAATTATCCCACTCTCTCTTATCTCACTCTTTCCTATCTCTCTCCTATCTCTCTCTCCTATTTCTATCTCTCCTATCGCTCTATTTCAATCTCTCCTATCTCTCTCTCTCCTATCTCACTCTCTCTCCCATTTCTCTTTCCCCTATCTCTCTCTCCTATTTCTATCTCTCTCTGCCATTCCTCTCTCTCTCCCACCTATTTCTCTCTCTTTTCCCTATCTCACTCTCTCTTATCTCCCCTATCTCTGTCTCCTATCTCTGTCTCTCTATCTCTCTCCTATCTCACTCTCTTCCTCTTATTTCTCGCTCTCCTCTCTCCCCTATCTTACTCTCTTATTCCATCTCACTCTCTCCTATCTCACTCTCCCATTTCTTTCTCCTATCTCTCTCTCCCTCCTATTTCTGTCTCTTATCTCTTTTTGCTATTTCTCTCTCTCTTTCCCTCCTATCACTCTCTCTCTCTCTCTCTCTGACCTCTTTCTTATCTCTCTTCTATATTGCTCTCTCTCCTATATGAGATTATCTCTCTTATCTCTCTCTCCTACCTCTCTTATCTCACTCTCTCCTATCACTATCTCCTATTTCTCTCTCTGTTATCTTTCTCCTATTTCTCTTTTATCTCTTTCTTATCTCTCTTCTATAATGCTCCTTCTCCTATATTTCTCTCTTATCTCTCTCTCTCCTACCTCTCTCTTATCTCACTCTCTCCTATCTCACTCTGTCTCTCTCCTATCTTTTACTCTCCTATTTCTCACTCTCTCACTCCTATCTCAGTTTCACTCCTATCTCAGTCTCTCTCCTATCTCTCACTCTCTCCCATTTCTCTTTCTCCTATCTCTCTCTCCCTCCTATTTCTCTCTCTCCTATCTCTTTTTGCTATTTCTCTCTTTCCGATCTCTATTCTATATTGCTCTCTCTCTCTCTCCTATATATCTCTCTCTCCAACCTCTCTCTTATCTCACTCTCCTATCTCTCTATCTCCTATCTCTCGCTCTGTTTTTTCTATCTCTTATCTCTCTCCTATCTCTTTTCCCTATCTCCCTCTCTCTTATCGCTCTCTATCTCTCCTCTCTGTCTCCTATTTCTGTCTATCTCTCTCCTATATCACTCTCCTCCTCCTATTTCTCTCTCTCCCCTATCTTACTCTTTTCCTATCTCACTCTCCAATCTCACTCTCTCTCCTATCTCTTGTTCATATCTTACTCTCTCTCCTATCTCAATATCTTTCTCTCTCTCTCTCTCTCTCTCTCCTATCTCACTCTCTCCTATTTCTCTCTCTTCTCTCTCTCCTATTTCTCTCTCTTCTCTCTCTCCTATTTCTCTCTCTCCTCTCTATCCTATCTCACTCTCTCTCTTCTATTTGTCACACTATCTCTCTTTCTCCCCCTCTCCTATCTGCCTCTCTATCTCTCACTCTCCTATCTCACTCTCTTTCCCAATTCTTTTTCTCCTAGTTCTCTCTTTCCTATCTCTTTTTGCTATTTTTCTCTCTCCTATCTCACTCTCTCCTATCTCACTCTCTCCTATCTCACTCTCCATCCTATTTCTCTCTCATTTATCTCTTTCTTATCTCTCTTCTATATTGCTCTCTCTCCTATTTATCTCTCTCCTATCACTCTCTTCTACCTCACTCTCTTCTATCTCACTCTCTCCTATTTCTCTCTCTTTTATCTCTCTTCTATATTGCTCTCTCTATTTCTCTGTCTCTGTCCTATCTCTGTCTCTGTCCTATCTCTCACTCTCCCCGATCTCTCACTCTCCCCGATCTCTCACTCTCCCCGATCTCTCACTCTCCGATCTCACTTTCTGTCCATTTCTCTTTCTCCTATCTCTCTCTTCCTCCTATTTCTCTCTCTCCTATCTCTCCCTCTCCTATTTCTATCTCTCATATCTCTCTCTCTCTATTTCAATCTCTCCTATCTCTCTCTCTCGCTCTCCTGTCTCACTCTCTCTCTCTCCTATTTCTATCTCTCTCTGCCATCTCTCCCTCCCACCTATTTCCCTCTCTTTCTCCTATCTCACTCTTTCCTGTTTCTCTCTCTCTCTCCTATCTCTTTTCCCTATCTCACTCTCTCTTATCTCTTACTATTTCTCCTATCTCTGTCTCCTATCTCTGTCTCTCTATCTCTCTCCTATCTAACTCTCTTCCTCCTATTTCTTGCTCTCCTCTCTCCCCTATCTTGCTCTCTTTTTCCTATCTCACTCTCTGTCCCATATCTCTCTCTCTCCTATCTCTCGTTCATATCTCACTCTCTCCCCTATTTCTCTCTCTTCTCACTCTCTCTCCCATTTCTCTTTCTCCAATCTCTCTCTCCTATTTCTATCTCTCTCTCTGCCATTACTCTTTCTCTCCCATCTATTTCTCTCTCTTTTTGCTATTTCTTTCTCTTTCTCCTATCTCACTCTCTCATGTTTCTCTCTCTCTATCTCTCCTATCTCACTCTCTCTTATAGCTTACTATCTCTCCAATCCCTGTCTCTCTATCTCTCTCCTATCTCACTCTCTTCCTCCTATTTCTCACTCTCCTCTCTCCCCTATCTTACTCTCTTTTTCCTATCTCACTCTCCTATCTCACTCTCTGTCCCCTATCTCTCTCTCCTATCTCTCATTCATATCTCACTCTCCCCTATCTCACTCTCTCCTATTTCTCTCTTTTCTCACTCTCCTATCTCACTCTCTCTCCCATTTCTTTCTCCTATCTCTCTCTCCCTCCTATTTCTCTCTCTTATCTCTTTTTGCTATTTCTCTCTCTTTCCCTCCTCCATCTCTCTCTCTCTATCACTCTCTCTGATCTCTTTCTTATCTCTCTTCTATATAGCTCTCTCTCCTGTATCTCTCTCTCCCCTACCTCTCTTATCTCACTCTCTCCTATCACTCTCTCTCTGTTATCTCTCTCCTATTTCTCTCTTTTATCTCTTTTCTATATTGCTCTTTCTCCTATATTTCTCTCTTATCTCTCTCTCCTACCTCTCTCTTATCTCACTCCATCCTATCTCACTCTGTCTCTCTCCTATCTTTCACTCTCCTATCTCTCACTCTCTCACTCCTGTCTCACTCCTATCTCAGTCTCTCTTCTATCTCTCACTCTCTCTCCCATTTTTCTTTCTCCTATCTCTCTCTCCCTCCTATTTCTCTCTCTCCTATCTCTTTTTGCTATTTCTCTCTCTCCTATCTCTCTCTCCTATTTCTCTCTTTTATCTCTCTCTCCAACCTCTCTCTTATCTCACTCTCCTATCTCTCTCGCTCTCCTATCTCTCACTCTGTCTTTTCTATCTCTTTCTAGAGCCTCGTGTGGTGCAGAGTGTAAGCTCTCGCCTACGACCTGAAGGTTGCAAGTTCGATCCCCGCATGAATCAGGTAGCCGGCTCAAGGTTGACTCAGCCTTCCATCCTTCCGAGGTTGGTAAAATGAGAACCCAGCTTGGTGGGGGGTAATAAATAATAATTACCTGAAAGCGCTGCGGAATAAGTTGGCGCTATACAAATACCATGATTTGATTTTTTTTTTTTGATCTCTGATCTCTCTCCTATCTCTTTTCCCTAACTTCCTCTCTCTTATCTCTCTCCTATCTCACTCTCTCTCCCATATATCTCTCTCACCTATCTCTCTCTCCTATCTCACTCTCTTTTCTCTCTCTCTCTCCTAGCTCACTCTCTCTCACCTATCTCTCTCTCCTATCTCACTCTCTCCTATTTCTCTCTCTTCTCTCTCTCCTATTTCTCTCTCTTCTCTCTCTTTCTCTCCTATTTCTCTCTCTCCTCTCTATCCTATCTCACTCTATCTCTCCTATCTGTCACACTCCTATCTCCCTCTCTCTCTCTCCCTCTCCTATCTGTCTCTCTATCTCTCACTCTCCTATCTCACTCTCTCTCCCAATTCTTTTTCTCCTATTTCTCTCTCCTATCTCTTTTTGCTATTTCTCTCTCTCTCCTATCACACTCTCTCCTATCTCACTCTCTCCTATCTCACTCTCTCCTATTTCTCTCTCTTATCTCTTTCTTATCTCTCTTCTATATTGCTCTCTCTCCTATATATCTCTCTCTACCTCCCTATGACTCTCTCTCCTATGACTCTCTCTCCTATTTCTCTCTCCGTTAAATCTTTCTCCTATTTCTCTCTTTTATCTATTTCTTATCTCTCTTCTATATTGCTCTCTCTCCTATATATCTCTCTTATCTCTCTCTCATCTCACTCTCTCCTATCACTCTCTCTCCTATCTCACTCGCCTATCTCGCTCTCTCACTCCTATCTGTCTCACTCCTATCTCACTCTCTGTCTCTCTCCTATCTCTTGCTCTCCTATCTCTCACTCTCTCTCCATTTCTCTTTCTCCTATCTCTCTCTCCCTCCTATTTCTCTCTCTCCTATCTCACTCTATCTCACTCACTCAATCTCTCTCCTATGTCTCCCTCTCTTATTCTATCTCTCCTATCTCTCTCTCTATTTCAGTCTCTCCTATCTCACTTTTTCCTACCTTTCTCTATTTCAATCTCTCCTATCTCTCTCTCCCTCTCCTGTCTCACTCTCTCCCCAATTTCTCTTTCTCCTATCTCACTCTCTCTCCTATTTCTATCTCTCTCTGCCATCTCTCTCTCCCACCTATTTCTCTCTCTTTTTGCTATTTCTCTCTTTCTCCTATCTCACTCTCTCTTGTTTCACTCTCTCTCTTTATCTCCTATCTCTCTCGTTCTCCTATCTCTTATCTCTCTCCTATCTCTTTTCCATATCTTACTCTCTCTTATCTCTCTCTATCTCTCCTATCTCTGTCTCTCTAGCTCTCTCCTATCTCACATTCTTCCTCCTATTTCTCTCTCCTATCTCTCTCTATCTCTTCTATCTCTCTCTTATCTCACTTTCTTCCTCCTATTTCTCTCTCCTCTCTCTCCCCTATCCTACTCTTTTTCCTATCTCACTCTACTATCTCACTCTCTCTCCCATATCTCTCTGTCTCCTATCTCTCGTTCATATCTCACTCTCTCTCCTACCTCACTCTCTCTCCTATCTTACTCTCTTCTCTCTCCTATCTTACTCTCTTCTCTCTCCTATCTCACTCTCTTCTCTCTCTCCTATCCCACTCTCTCTATTTCTCTCTCTCCTTTCTCACTCTCTCCTATCTCTGTCACACTCCTATCTCACTCTCTCCCTCTCCTATCTCTGTCTCTCTATCTCTCACTCTCCAATCTCACTCTCTCTCCCATTTCTCTTTCTCCTATCTCTCTCTCCTATCACTCTCTTCTACCCCACTCTCTTCTATCTCACTCTCTCTCCTATTTCTCTCTCTTTTATCTCTTTCTTATCTCTCTTCTATATTGCTCTCTCCTATCTCTCTCGCCTACCTCACTCTACCTCTCTCTTATCTCACTCTCTCCTATCACTCTCTCTCCTATTTCACTCCATCTCACTCTCCTATCTCTCTCCCCTATCTGTCTCTCTCTCTCTCTCTCTCCTCGCCATCTTTTCCCTATCTCACTCTCTCTTATCTTTCTCATCTCTCCTATCGCTGTCTCTCTATCTCTCTTCTATCTCACTCTCCTATTTCTCTCTCTTTTCTTTCTCCTATCTCAGTCACACTCCTATCTCACTCTCTCTCTCCCTCTCCTATCTCTGTCTCTCTATGTCTCACTCTCCCTCCCATTTCTCTTTCTCCTATTTCTCTCTCCCTCCTATTTGTCTCTCTACTATCTCTTTTTGCTATTTCTCTCACTCTCTCCTGTCTCACTCTCTCCTATCTCTCTCTTTTATCTCTTTCTTATCTCTCTTCTATATTGCTCTCTCCTATATATCTCTCGTATCTCTCTCTTTTCTACCTCTCTCTTATCTCCCTTCTCCTATCACTCTCTCCAATCTCTCTCTCTCCTATCACACTCTCTCCTATTTCTCTCTCTGTTATTTCTTTCTCCAATTCCTTTTTTTTATCTCTTTCTTATCGCTCTTCTATGTTGCTCCCTCTCTCCTATATATCTCTTATCTCTCTCCTACCTCTCTACCTCTCTCTTATCTCACTCTCTCCTATCACTCACTCTCCTATCTCACTCTCTCACTCCTGTCTGTCTCAATCTCTGTCTCTCTCCTATCTCTCACTCTCCTATCTCTGTCTCTCCTATCTCACTCTCTCTCTCCATTTTCTTTCCCCTATCTCTCTCCCTCCTATTTCTCTTTCTCTCCTATCTCTTTTTGCTATTTCTCTCTCTCCTATCTCACTCTCTCTCCATTTCTCTTTCTCCTATCTCTCTCTCCTATCTCTTTTTGCTATTTCTCTCTCTCTCTCTCCTATCTCACTCTGTCCTCTCTCTCTCCTCTCTCACTCTCTCACATCTCTCTCCCTCCTATCTCATTATCTCACTCTCTCTAATCTCACTCTTTCTTATCTCTCTCCTATCTCTCTCTCCTATCTCTCCCTATTTCAATCTCTCTCCTATCTCTCTCTCTCCTATCTCTCCCATATCTCTCTCTCTCCTATCTCACTCTCTCTCCCATTTCTCTTTCTCTTATCTCACTCTATTTCCATCTCTCTCTCTCACCTATTTCTCTCTCTTTTTGCTATTTGTCTCTCTTTCTTCTATCTCACTCTCTTTCCGGTTTCTCTCTGTCTTTCTCTCCAATCTCTCGCTTTCCTATCTCTCGTTCTCTTATCTCTTGCTCTGTCTTTTCTATATCTCTTATCTCTCTCCTATATCTTTTCCCTATCTCACTCAATCTTATTTCTCTATCTCTCTCCTATCTCACTCTCTTCCTCCTATTTCTCGCTCTCCTTTCTCCCCTATCTTACTCTCTTTTTCCTATCTCACTCTCCAATCTCACTCTCTGTCCTATATCTCTCTCTCTCTCCTATCTTTCGTTCATATCTCACTCTCTCTCTCCTATCTCACTCGATCTTCTATCTTACTCTTCTCTCTCACTCTCCCTCTTCTATCTCTGTCACACTCCTCTCTCCCTCTCCTATTTTTCTCTCTCCTATCTCTGTCTCTCTATCTTTCACTCTCTCTCCCATTTCTCTTTCTCCTATCTCTCTCTCCCTCATATTTCTCTCTCTCCTATCTCTTTTTGCTCGCTCTCTCTCTATCTCACTCTCTCTTATCTCTCACTCTTCTATCTCACTTTCTCTCTATTTCTCTTTCTCCTATCTCTCTCTCCCTCCTATTTCTCTCTCTACTATCTCTGTCTCTCTATCTTTCACTCTCTCTCCCATTTCTCTTTCTCATATCTCTCTCTCCCTCATATTTCTCTCTCTCCTATCTCTTTTTGCTCTCTCTCTCTCTCTCTCTCTCATCTCTCACTCTTCTATCTCACTTTCTCTCTATTTCTCTTTCTCCTATCTCTCTCTCCCTCCTATTTTTCTCTTTCCTATCTCTTTTTGCTATTTCTCTCTCTCCTATCTCACTCTCTCTCCCATTTCTCTTTCTCCTATCTCACTCTATTTCCATCTCTCTCTCCCACCTATTTCTCTCTCTTTTTGCTATTTGTCTCTCTTTCTCCTATCTCACTCTCTTTCCGGTTTCTCTCTCCCTTTGTCTCCTATCTCTCTCGCTCTCCTATCTCTCGTTCTCTTATCTCTTGCTCTGTCTTTTCTATATATCTTATCTCTCTCCTATCTCTTTTCCCTATCTTACTCTCTCTTATCTCTCTCTATCTCTCCTATCTCTGTCTCTCTATCTCTCTCCTATCTCACTCTCTTCCTCCTATTTCTCGCTCTCCTCTCTCCCCTATCTTACTCTCTTTTTCCTATCTCACTCTCCAATCTCACTCTCTGTCCCATATCTCTCTCTCCTATCTTTCGTTCATATCTCACTCTCTCTCCTATCTCACTCGCTCTTCTATCTTACTCTTCTCTCTCACTCTCCCTCTTCTATCTCTGTCACACTCCTCTCTCCCTCTCCTATCTGTCTCTCTCCTATCTCTGTCTCTCTATCTTTCACGCTCTCTCCCATTTCTCTTTCTCCTATCTCTCTCTCCCTCTTATTTCTCTCTCTCCTATCTCTTTTTGCTCGCTCTCTCTCTCTAACTATCTCACTCCCTCTTATCTCTCACTCTTCTATCTCACTTTCTCTCCATTTCTCTTTCTCCTATCTCTCTCTCCATTTCTCTTTCTCCTATCTCTCTCCCTCCTATTTCTCTCTTTCCTATCTCTTTTTGCTATTTCTCTCTCTCCTATATCACTTTCTCCTCTCTCACATCTCTCTCCCTCCTATCTCACTATCCCACTCTCTCATCTCACTCTTTCCTATCTCACTCACTCTGCTATCTCACTCACTTTCCTATCTCATTCACTTTCCTATCTCTCTCCTATCTCTCCCTCTCTATTTCAATCTCTCCTATCTCTCTCCTATCTCACTCCCTCTCTCTCCCATTTCTCTTTCTCCTATCTCACTCTCTCTCCTATTTCTATCTCTCTGCCATCTCTCTCTCTATCCCACCTATTTCTCTCTCTTTTTGCTATCTCTCTCTCTTTCTCTCCTATCTCTCGCTCTGTCTTTTCTATCTCTCTCTATCTCTTATCTCTCTCCTATCTCTTTCCCCTATCTCACTCTCTCTCTCTTATCTCACTCTTTCTCCTATCTCAGTCACTCTCCTATTTCTCTCTCCTATCTCACTCTCTTCCTTCTATTTCTCTCCTCTCTCCCCTAGCTTACTCTCTTTTTCCTATCTCACTTTCTCTCCCATATCTCTCTCCAATCTCTCGTTCATATCTCACTCTCTCTCCTAGCTCTCTTTCATATCTCACTCTCTCTCCTATCTTACTCTCTTCTCTCTCTCTCCCATCTCACTCTCTCCTATTTCTCTCTCTTCTCTCCTATCTCTCTCTCCTATCACTCTCCTATATCACTCCTTCTCCCATCCCACTCTATCTCTCCTATCTCACTCACTCTCTCCTATCTCTATCTTCTATTTCTCTCACTCTCTCCAATCTCACTCTCGCTCTTCCTTTCCTATCTCGCTCTCTTGTATCCCATTCTCTCCTATCACAGTCTCTCCCCCATCACAATCTCTCTCCCATCACAGTCTCTCCCCAATCTCACTCTCCCCCATCTCACTCTCCCCCATCTCTCTCTCTCCACTATCTCACTCTCTCTCCCCTATCTCTCTCCTATTTCTATATCCTCTCTCTCTCTCTAATCTCTCTTATCTCTCTACTATATTTCTCTCTCTAGTCTCTCTCTCCTATCTTACTCTCTCTCCTATCTCACTCTCTGTTCTCTCTCTCCCCCATGTCTCTCTTTCCTACTTCTCTCCGCTATCTCACTCTCTCCCATCTCTGCCTGTGCCCTATCACTTTGTCTCCTATTTTTATCTCCTATCTCTCTCTCTCCTATTTCTATATACTATCTCTCTCCTAACTCTCTCTTATCTCTCTCCTAAATCTCTCTTATCTCTCTCCTATATAGATCTCTTATCTCTTTCTCCCCTTTCGCTCTGACTCCTATTGCTCTCTCTATATATCTTTCCTATCTCTTTCTCCTATTTATCTCTCTCCTATCTCTCTCTCCTATTTCTTTATGCTATCTCTCTCCTAACTCTCTATTATCTCTCTCTCATCTCTCCTATATTGCTCTCTCTCTCTCCTATCTTTCTCCCTTATATCTCTCTCCCCTTTCGCTCTCCCTCCTATCTCTCTCTCCTTTCTCTTTCTTAGCTCTATCCTATATCACTTTTTCTCCTATGTTTATCTCTGTCATCTCTCTATCTCTCTCTTCTATCTCACTCCCTCTCCTGTCTCTCTCTCTTCTATTTCTATCTCTCCCTACTATCTCTCTCTCCCCTGTCTCTCTCCTATCTCTTTCTGTCTCCCTTTTAATATTTCACTCTCTCTCCTATCTCTCTCTCTCCTACTTCTCTCTCTCTCTATCTTTCTCTCTTTCCTATTTAACTCTCCTATCTCTCTCCTATTTCTATTTCTCTATCCTAACTCTCTCTCTCCTATCTCTTTCACCCCTTTCGCTCTCTGTCTCCTATCTCTCTCTCCCATTTCATTCCTATTTCTCTCTCCTATCTCACTCCCTCTATCTCTCTTTCTTCTATTTCTATCTCTCCCTACTATCTCAAACTCCTGTCTCTCTGCTATCTTTCTGTCTCCCTCTCCTATCTCTCCTATTTCACTCTTTCTTTCTCTTATAGCTCTATCTCCTATCTTTCTCTCTTATCGCTCTCTCCTATCCCACTCTCTCTCCTATCTCACTTTCTCATCTCTCTCCTATCTCTCCTATCTAACTCTCTCCCCTCTCTCTTTCTATATCCTATCTCTCTTCTCTCTCTCTCTAATCTCTTATCTCTCTCCTATATCGCTCTCTCTCCTTTATTTCTCTTATCTCTCTCCCCTTTCGCTCTCTTGTCTCTCTCTCCTATCTCACTCCCTCTCCTAGCTCTCTCTCTCTCTCCTATCTCTCTTATCTCTCTGTTCTCTCTCACCCCCTCTCTCCTATCTCTCTGTCTTCTATTTCTAGCTCTCTCTCCTATTTCTATTTCTCTCACTCTCTCCTATCTCACTCTCTATCTCTCTCTCTTATCGCTCTTTCTTATCTCTCTCCTTTATCGCTCTCTCCTATATTTCTCTTATCTCTCTCTCCCCTTTTGCTCTCTCTCTCCTATCTTTCTCCTCTATCTCTCTCTCTCCTATTTCTATATCCTATCTCTCTCTCTCTATTATCTCTCTCCTATATCGCTCTCTCTCTCCTATATTTCTCTCTTATCTCTGTCTCCCCTATCTCTATCTCATCCTCTCCTATCTCTCTCTCCTCCCTCTTATCTCTCTCCTATATCACTTTTTCATCTATATTTCTCTCTTATCTCTCTCTCTCCCCTTTCTCTCTCTCTCTCCAATCTCTTTCTTATCTCTCTCCTATCTTTTTTTTCTATCTCCCTCTCCTATCTCACTCTCAACCTCTCCTATCTCTCTCCTATCTCTTTCTTCCTTTTCGCTCTCTCTCTCTCCTATCTCAATCTCTCTCTTATCTCTCACTCTCTCCTATCTCTCTCTTGCTCTCTTCTATCTCATTCTCTCTCTCCTATCTTATAGTTTCTTTCCTATCTTACTCCTTCTATCTCACTCCCTCTCCTATCACTTTCTCTCTCCTACCACTCTTCTCTGTACTAGATCGCTCTCTGGTGTATATCTTGCTCTCTCTTATCTCTCTCTCTTTCCCATCTCTCTCTCTCTTCTATTTCTATCACTCCCTCCTATCTCTCTGTTTCCTGTCTCTCTCCTATCTCTCTATCTCTCTGTCTCTGCCCAATACCATCCCTACAGTGAAGCCTGATGGTGGAGCATTATGCTGGGGGAGGGGAGACTGGTCAGGGTGGATGGAAACCAGGTGCCACTCATCACCTGCCTAATACTATCCCTACAGGGCTGGTCAGGGTGGATGGAAAGCTGGATGGATCAAAGTACGTAGATAATGAAAACCTGCTCCAGTGCACAAGGGACCTCAGACTGAGCAGAAGGGTCACCTTCCAACAAGACGCTATCCCTAAGTCCCCAGCCAAGACCACCCAGAAGTGGGGACAACTCTGTGAATGTCCTTGAGGGGTCCGGCCAGACGGCCCCCATCCAACCTGACAGAGGACAAAAAACTCCCAAATCCAGGGGTCAAACCTTGTGGCATCATCCCCAAGTAGACTGGAGGCTGGAATCTCTGCCAAAGGGGCTTCAACTATCTACTGAATACAGGGGTTTCAATACTAAATGGGAGTTTTTCATTGTTAAAAAAATGCCCTAAAATCTCTCCCATTCTGTTGTCATTTTGAAATTATGGGGTACTGAGTGCAGAACGATGGGGAGACCAAGGCCAAAAAATAACAATGTGTAAGACAGTGAGGGGCTGAGGACTTTCCAGACCGGCTGTATTTATCTGGAGCTCCAATATCAAAAAACGGGGGCCGCTGCGTAAAATATAAATGAATGACAAAAAAAGAAACAGAATGCAATGAATTGGAAATCTCATCGAAGCAGATTTTATTCCCACTAGAACATATAAGAGGGGGGAGGGGGGATTGTTCCATTTCATTTACAGCCCGTTGGTACCCGTGACTTCATCCACATGGAATTTATATTTTTTTAATCTAATCTGTGTTTTGCTGCATATTGAAATGTAAAAGGTTGATATAGTAAAAGGCATGTAACTGCGATCTGCTGTCAGCGCCGTTCTGCATGTTTTTGCCCTTGTCACCTCTTGCTAGGATATACAGGTTTTGTGGGCTGTATACATGTGAGCCGCCACATACAGTTGCCCATGGGAAATACATGTTTATTTTTAATGTACACCCGCTGCCATAAGTGTTTGCCTTTCAGCCTTATTGAACGTCATCACAAATGCTTTTTTTAAAGGGAATTGTAACCTTTTGAATTGAAAAGGCAAATCAGTCGGGATTATCGGAATCCGTGGAAGTAAAACACTTTTGTGATTGTTCCCAGCAAAAGAAATCAAATAATCTTGTAGATAGGACACCTTTTAATGGCCAACAAAAACACATGATGTTTCAGCAGCTTCCAACCTCTCAGGCTAAAAAAATAGATCTGAAGAGGCATGCATGTTTATACACATACACTTATGACACGGCACAGACATGGATATATATATATACACACATACTTATGACAAGGCACAGACATGGATATATATATATATACACACACATACTTATGACAAGGCACAGACATGGATATATATATATATACACACACATACTTATGACAAGGCACAGACATGGATATATATACACACACATACTTATGACAAGGCACAGACATGGATATATATATATATACACACACATACTTATGACAAGGCACAGACATGGATATATATATATACACACACATACTTATGACAAGGCACAGACATGGATATATATATATATACACACACATACTTATGACAAGGCACAGACATGGATATATATATATACACACATACTTATGACACGGCACAGACATGGATATATATATATATACACACACACACACACACATACTTCTGACACGGCACAGACATGGATATATATTATATATATATATATATATATATATATATATATATATATATATATATATATTAGAGATGAGCGAACGTACTCGTCCGAGCTTGATACTCGTGCGAATATTAGGGTGTTCGGGATGTTCGTTATTCGTAACGAGCACCATGCGGTGTTCTGGTTACTTTCACTTCCTTCCCTGAGACGTTAGCGCGCTTTTCTGGCCAATTGAAAGACAGGGAAGGCATTACAACTTCCCCCTGTGATGTTCAAGCCCTATACCACCCCCCTGCAGTGAGTGGCTGGGGAGATCAGGTGTCACCCGAGTATAAAAGTCGGCCCCTCCCGCGGCTCGGCTCAGATGCCTTGTGAGTTAGCTGAGGGAAAGTGCTATCGTGCTGGTGCTGCTGTAGGGAGAGCGTTAGGAGTTATTGTAGGCTTCAAGAACCCCAACGGCCCTTCTCAGGGCCACATCAAATAGTGTGCAGGCTGCTGCTAGCAGTGTTTTTTTTTTCTCAAAATCGGCAGTGCAGAGCGTTGCACCCGGCATTAGGGACAGAAGTGGTGCTTAGGCAGGGAGAGTGTTAGGAGTGAGTGTAGCCTTCAAGAACCCCAACGGTCCTTCTTAGGGCCACATCTATCCGTGTGCAGTACTGTCCAGGCTGCTGTTAGCTGTGCTGCATTTTTTTTTTTTTTCTAAAAATCGGCGGTGCAGAGTATTGCACCCTGCATTGATACTACAGGGACAGAATTGTGTAGGCAGGGCCACAACACAGTTATTGTTCATTGAATATCCGCAGTGGGTCCTTCCCTTTGCAAAAAAGGAAAATAAATTATATTTGGCCTGCCTGTGTCAGTCCTAAGGTCTGCGTGTACGTGTGTGCTGCGTGGACAACGTACAAAAATCAGACGCAACCAGCTACGCTTTACTGCAGCCTTGCGCCACTTTCTTTCCTGCCTGGGAAATCAAATCACTGGTAATACACCATGCTGAGGGGTATGGGGTAGGCCTAGAGGATGTGGACGTGGCTGAGGACGCGGAGGGCCAAGTGAGGGTGTGGGCACAGGCCGAGCCAGTGCGGTGGCCAGGGGTAGAGGCAGGGCCAGACCGAATAATCCACCAACTGTTTCCCAAAGCGCCCCCTCGTGCCATGCCACCCTGCACAGGTCAAGGTACTCTACGGTGTGGCAGTTTTTCACAGAGACGCCTGACGACCGACGAACAGTGGTGTGCAACCTTTGTCGCGCCAAGATCAGCTGGGGAGGCACCACCAACAGCATGCGCAGACATATGATGGCCAAGCACCCCACAAGGTGGGACGATGCCCGTTCACCGCCTCCGGTATGCACCACTGCCTCTCCCCCTGTGCCCCAACCTGCCAGAGATCCAACCCCCCAATCAGGGCACAGGCACTACCGTCTCCTGGCCTGCACCCACACCCTCACCTCCGCTGTCCTCGGCCCCATCCAGCAATGTCTCTCAGCGCAGCGTCCAGACGTCGCTAGTGCCACAGTTTGAGCGCAAGCGCAAGTACGCCGCCACGCACCCGCACGCTCAAGTGTTAAACGTGCACATTGCAAAATTGATCAGCCTGGAGATGCTGCCGTATAGGCTTGTGGAAACGGAGGCTTTCAAAAGCATGATGGCGGCGGCCCCGCGCTACTCGGTTCCCAGTCGCCACTACTTTTCCCGATGCCGTCCCAGCCCTGCACGACCACGTCTCCCGCAACATTGTACGCGCCCTCACCAACGCGGTTACTGCCAAGGTCCACTTAACAACAGACACGTGGACAAGCACAGGCGGGCAGGGCCACTATATCTCCCTGACGGCACATTGGGTGAATTTAGTGGAGGCTGGGACCGAGTCAGAGCCTGGGACCGCTCACGTCCTACCCACCCCCAGAATTGTGGGCCCCAGCTCGGTGGTGGTATCTGCGGCGGTGTATGCTTCCTCCACTAAACCACCCTCCTCCTCCTCCTCCTCCAACGCAACCTCTGTCTCGCAATCAAGATGTGTCAGCAGCAGCAGGACGTCACCAGCAGTCGGTGTCGCGCGGCGTGGCAGCACAGCGGTGGGCAAGCGTCAGCAGGCCGTGCTGAAACTACTCAGCTTAGGAGAGAAGAGGCACACGGCCCACGAACTGCTACAGGGTCTGACAGAGCAGACCGACCGCTGGCTTGCGCCGCTGAGCCTCCAACCGGGCATGGTTGTGTGTGACAACGGCCGTAACCTGGTGGTGGCTCTGCAGCCTCACGTACGTGCCATGCCTGGCCCATGTCTTTAATTTGGTGGTTCAGCGCTTTCTGAAAAGGTGCGCCAGCTCTGCGCACATTTCCGCAAATCCCACACGCACGCTGCCACCCTGCGGACACTGCAACATAGGTTTAATCTGCCAGTGCACCGACTGCTTTGCGACGTGCCCACACGGTGGAACTCTACGCTCCACATGTTGGCCAGGCTCTATGAGCAGCGTAGAGCTATAGTCGAATACCAACTCCAACATGGGCGGCGTAGTGGGAGTCAGCCTCCTCAATTCTTTACTGAAGAGTGGGCCTGGTTGGCAGATATCTGCCAGGTCCTTGGAAAATTTGAGGAGTCTACCCAGGTGGTGAGCGGCGATGCTGCAATCATTAGCGTCACCATTCCTCTGCTATGCATCTTGAGAAGTTCCCTGCAAACCATAAAGGCAGACGCTTTGCGCTCGGAAACAGAGCCGGGGGAAGACAGTATGTCGCTGGATAGTCAGAGCACCCTCCTGTTTATATCTCAGCGCGTTCAGGAGGAGGAGGAGGAGCATGAGGAGGATGAGGAGGATGAGGAGGAGGGGGAAGAGACAGCTTGGCCCACTGCTGACGGTACCCATGCTGCTTGCCTGTCATCCTTTCAGCGTGTATGGCCTGAGGAGGAGGAAGAGGAGGAGGAGGAGGATCCTGAAAGTGATCTTCCTAGTGAAAACAGCCATGTGTTGCGTACAGGTACCCTGGCACACATGGCTGACTTCATGTTAGGATGCCTTTCTCGTGACCCTCGCGTTACATGCATTCTGGCCACTACGGATTACTGGGTGTACACACTGCTCGATCCACGGTATAAGGAGAACCTGCCCACTCTCATTCCTGAAGAGGAAAGGGGTTCGAGAGTGTTGCTATACCACAGGACCCTGGTGGACAAACTGATGGTAAACTTCCCATCCGACAGCGGTAGTGGCAGAAGGCGCAGTTCCGAGGGCCAGGTAGCAGGGGAGGTGCGGAGATCGAGCAGCATGTACAGCACAGGCAGTGCAACAGTCTTTAAGGGCCTGGCCAGCTTTATGGCTCCCCACCAAGACTGTGTCACCGCTCCCCAGTCACGGCTGAGTCGGCGGGAGCACTGTAAAAGGATGGTGAGGGAGTACGTAGCCGATCGCACGACCGTCCTCCGTGACGCCTCTGCCCCCTACAACTACTGGGTGTCGAAGCTGGACACGTGGCCTGAACTCGCGCTGTATGCCCTGGAGGTGCTTGCTTGTCCTGCGGCTAGCGTCTTGTCAGAGAGGGTGTTTAGTGCGGCTGGGGGAATCATCACGGATAAGCGTACCCGCCTGTCAACCGACAGTGCCGACAGGCTAACACTCATCAAGATGAACAAAGCCTGGATTTCCCCAGACTTCTCTTCTCCACCAGCGGACAGCAGCGATACCTAAGCAATACGTAGGCTGCACCCGTGGATGGAAGCATCGTTCTCTATCACCATCAAAAACGGGGACCTTTTAGCTTCATCAATCTGTGTCTAATATTCCTCCTCCTCCTCCTGCTCCTCCTCCTGAAACCTCACATAATCACGCCGAACGGGCAATTTTTCTTAGGCCCACAAGGCTCAGTCATATAATTTTTCTAAACAATTTTTATACGTTTCAATGCTCTTAAAAGCGTTGGAACTTTAACTTGAACCAATTTTTCGTTAAACTGGGCTGCCCCCAGGCCTAGTTACCACTTAAGCCACATTAACCAAAGCGATTAATGGGTTTCACCTGCCCTCTTGGTTGGGCATGGGCAATTTTTCTGATGTACATTAGTACTGTTGGTACACCAATTTTTGTGGGCCCCCGCCTACAGTGTAATCAAATGAATTTTTACCCCACCTGCATTACAGCTGACGTTACATCAGCTGTGATGGGCAATGCAATGGGATATTTTTGTGTATCGCCGGTGGGTTCCAGGTAGCCACCCATGCTGTAGGTGCACACGGAGTTTAACCTACATCTGTCCACTTGTAAAGAACCCCAGTCTGACTGGGGCATGCAGTGTGGGCCGAAGCCCACCTGCATTAAGCACGACATTACTACCTCAGCTGTGATGGGCAATGCAATGGGATATTTCTATGTACCGCCGGTGGGTTCCAGGGAGCCACCCATGCTGTCGGTCCACAGGGACTTCACAATAGGGAGTTGTACCTGCCTGTGTCTATGAATTAAAAACTGCGGTCTGACTGGGGCATGCAGAGACACCTTGACAGAATGAATAGTGTGTGGCACATAGGTTCCCATTGCTATGCCCACGTGTGCAGCTCCTGATGGCGGTGGCACAGGATTCTATTTCTCATTGCTTCTGTACAGCATTGTGGGCTATCGCCCCGCCCCTTTTAAAGAGGGTCGCTGCCTAGCCGTGCCAACCTCTGCAGTGTGTGCCTGCGGTTCCTCCTCATGGCAGACGCACTTCTAAATAGACATGAGGGTGGTGAGGCATGAGGGCAGCTGAAGGCTGTGCAGGGACACTTTGGTGTGCGCTGTGGACACTGGGTCGTGCGGGGGGGTTGGGCAGCATGTAACCCAGGAGAAGTGGCAGCGGAGTGTCATGCAGGCAGTGATTGTGCTTTGTTGGAGGTAGTGTGGTGCTTAGCTAAGGTATGCCTTGCTAATGAGGGCTTTTCAGAAGTAAAAGTTGTTGGGGGGGGCCACTCTTGCCGCTATTGTGGCTTAATAGTGGGACCTGGGAACTTGAGATGCAGCCCAACATGTAGCCCCTCGCCTGCCCTATCCGTTTCTGTGTCGTTCCCATCACTTTCTTGAATTGCCCAGATTTTCACAAATGGAAACCTTAGCGAGCATCGGCGATATACAAAAATGCTCTGGTCGCCCATTGACTTCAATGGGGTTCGTTACTCGAAACGAACCCTCGAGCATCGCGAAAAGTTCGTCCCGAATAACGAGCACCCGAGCATTTTGGTGCTCGCTCATCTCTAATATATATATATATATATATATATATATATATATATATATATATATACACATACTTATGACAAGGCACAGACATGGATATATATATACACACATACTTATGACACGGCACAGACATGGATATATATATATACACATACTTATGACACGGCACAGACATGGATATATATATATATATATATATATATATATATATATACACATACTTATGACAAGGCACAGACATGGATATATATATTTATACACACATACTTATGACAAGGCACAGACATGGATATATATATATATATATATATATATATATATATATATATATATATATACACACACATACTTATGACAAGGCACAGACATGGATATATATATATATATATATATATATATATATACACACACATACTTATGACTAGGCACAGACATGGATATATATATACACACATACTTATGACTAGGCACAGACATGGATATATATACACACACATACTTATGACACGGCACAGACATGGATATATATATACACACATACTTATGACAAGGCACAGACATGGATATATATATTTATACACACATACTTATGACAAGGCACAGACATGGATATATATATATACACACATACTTATGACAAGGCACAGACATGGATATATATATATACACACATACTTATGACACGGCACAGACATGGATATATATATATACACACATACTTATGACACAGCACAGATGTGGATATATATATATATATACACACATACTTATGACACGGCACAGACATGGATATATATTTACACACATACTTATGACAAGGCACAGACATGGATATATATATTTATACACACATACTTATGACACGGCACAGACATGGATATATATATTTATACACACATACTTATGACACGGCACAGACATGGATATATATATATATATACACACATACTTATGACAAGGCACAGACATGGATATATATATTTATACACACATACTTATGACACGGCACAGACATGGATATATATATATATATACACACATACTTATGACAAGGCACAGATATGTATATATATATATATATATATATATATATACACACATACTTATGACACGGCACAGACATGGATATATATATATACATACACACATACTTATGACACGGCACAGACATGGATATATATATATATATATATACACACATACTTATGACAAGGCACAGACATGGATATATATATACATACACACATACTTATGACACGGCACAGACATGGATATATATATACGCACATACTTATGACAAGGCACAGACATGGATATATATATACATACACACATACTTATGACAAGGCACAGACATGGATATATATATACACACATACTTATGACAAGGCACAGACATGGATATATATATACACGCATACTTATGACACGGCACAGACATGGATATATATATATATATATATATATATATATATATATACACACATACTTATGACAAGGCACAGGCATGGATATATATATATATATACACGCATACTTATGACACGGCAGAGACATGGATATATATATACACACACTTATGACACGGCACAGGCATGGATATATATATATATATACACACATACTTATGACACGGCACAGACATGGATATATATATACATACACACATACTTATGACACGGCACAGACATGGATATATATATATATATATACACACATACTTATGACAAGGCACAGACATGGATATATATATACATACACACATACTTATGACACGGCACAGACATGGATATATATATACACATACTTATGACAAGGCACAGACATGGATATATATATACACACATACTTATGACAAGGCACAGACATGGATATATATATACATACACACATACTTATGACACGGCACAGACATGGATATATATATACACATACTTATGACACGGCACAGACATGGTTATATATATATATACACATACTTATGACAAGGCACAGACATGGATATATATATATATACACACATACTTATGACACGGCACAGACATGGATATATATATATATACACACATACTTATGACAAGGCACAGACATGGATATATCTATACACACATACTTATGACACGGCACAGACATGGATATATCTATACACACATACTTATGACACGGCACAGACATGGATATATATATATATATATACACACACATACTTATGACAAGGCACAGACATGGATATATATATATATACAAACATACTTATGACACGGCACAGACATGGATATATATATATATACACACATACTTATGACACGGCACAGACATGGATATATATATATATACACACATACTTATGACACGGCACAGACATGCATGTGATTAATATGCACTTAAAAGAATACTGCAACAGAAATACAAACATCTTTAAATAGTCAACTGATGACCAAATCAGGACAGGATACAAATCCCCAACACACCGCAGGACTATAAGCCCCCGGGGACAATCGCATGTTCCATGTCTGAGGTTGTGCACCTGATCCGGGGCAGTAAAGGTCCTGTTGGGGGGCTTTATATCGGGGAAACAGGACAAAAACTGAGCGCGAGGGTGAGATCTCACTTAATCAGAGAGAGAGACAGAACTCCCTGCGGCTGAGCACTTTTCTAGTCATGGACGTCACACAGAACATATGAAGGTTATTGTACCTGACTTGCTGTGTAATAATTGTTTTGCAAAGTTATTCCAAGTAAATTGCCTACCGGGCCCTAACCATCCTGGGGACCCGAGGTGCTAAAACATCAGTGTCTGGGTTTATTCTCCGCCATGTAACATACAAGTGTGTGGGAACGGTGGCATCACCCGTGGCAACTACTACCCCCATCATCCCGTTTATTGGCATTCCCTATCCTGGTGGCCTGCAATCCTGCTCTGGCCTTGGCTCAGTATCATCCCTCAGGGACTAGAGCCTGGTACGTGCCAGCACTTAACCCTCCCAGCTCCCCTCGTGTGTCAAGTGTCCGGGGTCATCCCTCTGGGGTGTTGCACCGTTATGATGTGAATAAACCAGAAGTGTATTAGAGAATGACCAACATGCAGTCAGACTCAGATACATCTGCATGCATGCAACGTCTCATCATAACCCATTTGGAGCAGATGGTGAAGTACATGGAATAGGATATTATTCCCATAACACTATGTACTGGAGACCACCAGGTAAGTACAGTAATCTGGAAGCTCACATGGGGTCCACCTTGGAATTTCCTTAGATAAGGCCAATGCCCATAAGGTACTTGTATGGTGTCAGAAGAGAATAATGATCACTTAGCCCTCAGTTAAGGTCATAGATTAAGGATTCATAGCCTTGATGCCTTGCAGTGTGAAGATGCCCCCACAATCAGCTAACACCTAAGCCTTACTCCCTTCCGCCATACAGTCCTAGTGAAGGACTGCGTATTAGCGAGGTACTGGCTGAACCGATCTTATAATAGAGGTCACAGCTTCAGAATGAAAGTAAAAGAGCTGCAGCACTGTATGGATGCCAGACCACCATGATGGCTGCTGGCTGCATGTGAAGCCAGATCAAACGTGACTGGGGTTTATGTAACTCCACCCCTAACACTGGGAGGAGCCGCGCTATCAGCCAATGATCTCTTATCTCCTGTAAACTCAGCAAAACAGCTTCCTCCTATCAGCAAAGGAGGCGTGATGACCCAGTAGTGATGGCCATGGGATCACATGTAAGATAGAAACGCCCATCAGTGATGTCATAAATCACATGACCACTTGGGATGAGGTTACCTGAATTTTAATAATAAAAGTTACATTTTAGGGAATTGATTTTTTTCTTTTTGTTTTGGTCCAGCTCTGTGATGTGGAGGTGCACTATAAATTAGTATATTGTTCTCACAGATTCAATCCATATTCATCCCATTTTATCCTGTTAAAAATATATAAAAATAAATTATATCTGAAAAAAATACAGAATTGTGAAAAATAATATTAATCCTAAAAAAAATCAGGGGAAATTCTAATAAAAAACAGCAGATGCTGCTCTGGAGTTCAAATTCTACATATATTGTGGATCTCATGACATGAACGAGATCATCAGAGAGTTAATATTCAAATTATTGAAGGGGTACATACATATATGTATACTGAATGTGTGCAAGAGATTTTTTACTTACATATGAGTAACTGTGGCAAATCCCGCGGCCAGCATGGAGGGAACCTAATAGGACCATTGTGGTAAGCAAGAAAACGGCTACTATATAAATGTAAATGTGTCTGATGCTGTAAATGCTTGAAAAAGGCGCTCTGCATAGCACCGAAAAGACTTGCATGATAGACCAAATGTTTTCCATTGGTGGAAGGTCTGGACTGCAGGCGGCCAGTTTACCCCGGACTCTTCTCCTGTGAAGCTGTTGTGATGGATGCAGTATATGGTGGAAGGTCCGGACTGCAGGCGGCCGGTTCACCCCGGACTCTTCCCTGTGAAGCTGTTGTGATGGATGTAGTATATGGTGGAAGGTCTGGACTGCAGGCGGCCGGTTCACCCCGGACTCTTCTCCTGTGAAGCTGTTGTGATGGATGCAGTATGTGGTGGAAGGTCTGGACTGCAGGCGGCCGGTTCACCCCGGACTCTTCCCTGTGAAGCTGTTGTGATGGATGCAGTATATGGTGGAAGGTCTGGACTGCAGGAGGCCAGTTTACCCCGGACTCTTCTCCTGTGAAGCTGTTGTGATAGATGTAGTATATGATGGAAGGTCCGGACTGCAGGCGGCCGGTTCACCCCGGACTCTTCTCCTGTGAAGCAATTGTGATGGATGCAGTATATGGTGGAAGGTCTGGACTGCCGGCGGCCGGTTCACCCCAGACTCTTCCCTGTGAAGCCATGCTGTTGTAATGGATGTAGTATATGGTGGAAGGTCTGGACTGCATGAGGTTGGTTCACCCCAGGCTCTTCTCCTGTGAAGCCATGCTGTTGTGATGGATGCAGTATATGGTGGAAGGTCTGGACTGCAGGCGGCCGGTTCACCCCGGACTCTTCTCCTGTGAAGCCATGCTGTTGTGATGGATGCAGGATATGATGGAAGGTCTGGACTGCAGGTGGCCGGTTCACCCCGGACTCTTCTCCTGTGAAGCTGTTGTGATGGATGCAGTATGTGGTGGAAGGTCTGGACTGCAGGCGGCCGGTTCACCCCGGACTCTTCTCCTGTGAGGCTGTTGTGATGGATGCAGTATGTGGTGGAAGGTCTGGACTGCAGGCGGCCGGTTCACCCCGGACTCTTCTCCTGTGAAGCTGTTGTGATGGATGTAGTATATGGTGGAAGGTCTGGACTGCCGGCAGCCAGTTCACCCCAGACTCTTCCCTGTGAAGCCATGCTGTTGTAATGGATGTAGTATGTGATGGAAGGTCTGGACTGCATGAGGTTGGTTCACCCCAGGCTCTTCTCCTGTGAAGCCATGCTGTTGTGATGGACGCAGTATATGGTGGAAGGTCTGGACTGCAGGCGGCCGGTTCACCCCGGACTCTTCTCCTGTGAAGCCATGCTGTTGTGATGGATGCAGGATATGATGGAAGGTCTGGACTGCAGGTAGCCGGTTCACCCCGGACTCTTCTCCTGTGAAGCTGTTGTGATGGATGTAGTATATGGTTGAAGGTCTGGACTGCAGGTGGCCGGTTCACCCCAGACTCTTCTCCTGTGAGGCTGTTGTGATGGATGCAGTATGTGGTGGAAGGTCTGGACTGCAGGCGGCCGGTTCACCCTGGACTCTTCTCCTGTGAAGCTGTTGTGGTGCCATGCCATGCACTAATGCCATCCCATACAATCAGAGATGCAGGACTGAGCGCTGATAAAAACTGGACAGTCCCTCTCCTCTCGAGTTCGCAGCACACGGCATCCGTGGTTTTCAAAAAAATTTCATATTTTGATTCATCTGACAGTTTTGCCTCATTCCATTGTAAATGAGCTTTGGCCCAAAGAAGATGCTGGCATTTCTGGATTGTATTGATATACGGCTTCTCTGCATGATAACTTGTATTTGTGGATTGTACGGAGAGCTGCGGTCACAGACAGTGATTTCTGGCCGTATTCTTGAGCCCTGCAGTGATTACCTTACAGAATCACGCCTGCTTATAATGCAGCGCCGCCTGAGGGCCCGTAGATCTCCAGCATCCCATAATGACCGTCAGCCTTGTCCCTTGTGCACATATATTCCCCCTGATTCTCTGACTCTGCTGATGCTATTATATAGATGGTGGATATTCAAATATTCATAATTTTACATTGAGGAACATATTTCTGAAGTTGTCCCCCAATGTTTAGATGCAGTTTTTCACAGATTGGTGACCTCCGACCATCTTTGTTTCTGAGAGACTCGGCCTCTCTAACATGCTCTTTCTACGTGATATGTTACAGTCATATAACTTAGTAGAAAATTGACCCTCCAGCTGTTTTTCATTAGTACCACATACTTTTCCAGCTTTTTGTTACCCCTGTCCCAACTTTTGTGAGATCTGTTGCAGCCAGCAATTTCTAAATTAGATCATTTTTTTAAATGAAATGGAAACATATCTCCCCTCCCCCTCTGATAGGTGTTCTATGGGGAATAGAATCTGGTTAGATGAGATTTCTAAATTATTTCTGTACATTTTACACATCGGCCCAAGTTTTGGGGCATTGGGGTTGCATCTGTCTATCTAGCCTGGATTAATCATTATTAACTATTAGGTAACAAACAATACTCACTGTGTCTATGCGGTTTTCTTTGAAGTTTTTCACAGACGTAAGTGGCATTTTTCAGGTACCAGGAATAGAACTGTATACATTGCCTGGAGATTCAGTAAATAGTATAATTAAGTTTTCATGTGAGGAGACATTAAGTATCATCTTCGTATTATTCGATCAGTTAGATCTAATGAAAAAAGAAACCGTTTAAAGGGCCACTCTGGGGATTTGCTTTATATTCATTATGTAACTACCCCAGTATATACAAGTTGGCTAGTATTGCCTCAGCTATTCCTTTCTGTTGGAAAATTCCCAGAATCCTTTTCTTCAGGTTGGTTATATGATCTCATTGTGACCACCTAGGAATTACTTGACCCTCTGTTTTCTCCAGGAGTCACCAGAACTACCTGTGTGATGAAACTGCATGGACTGCACCACACAGGCTCCTCACGAGGGTGGGGGAGAGACAGAAAATACCGATCACATAAAGTTTCTGTAAAGAAGCAGATGATAGTTCATGCTGCATGTCTGCACAACGATGGCCGCCTCAATACTGTAAGGCAGCAGCACAAACCACTGAGCCTCCATATCGATGGGTGATAGACCAGCACCGTTTAAGCCTAATAATATTCTACATCAAACTACTCCGTCTTATTAACAGAAACAATTTTAGTCAATTTACTTGGATATTTTTTCTTCTTTTCTTAACATTTCCATGACTTACAGTAGCAAAAACAGCTAAAGTAAGCCTACATCCTATAGAAAGCCGATAGGGCAGAGGAATGGCACTCCTCCTGAGTTATTTGGGGGGTTGCATTGTGAAACAGCTTAAAAGTGTCTCACAGTGTACTGCTGGGGTCCAGAGCATTGTTGGTGTGTGAGGGTCTCTGCCACCATACATGGACCACATGAGAGTGCAATAATTGCTCACTGGACTAGGAAAGATGAACACTTTCAATGACAAATGGACCACCCTTATGGGAGCAGCCAATGCCGAGGGTATAAAAAGTGTAGTTGTGGCATGCATGTAGGTGCAGGGAGGTTAGTGTAGTGCCATATGGAAAGAGAACTTAGGTGTACTGACAGAGAGATAGGACTGCGGACAGAGCAGCAGCCCAGGAGCTGCCCACTCGGTGTGACCTGCCCAGATGGTACAAGGGTACTAACTTCCTCCCAGTGAGCAACTGTGTACTCCTGCAATTCAGAGAGTAGAGGATCATGTCATGTCTGGGTATACCACAAGTTAACCAGTGCCGGATACCTGTGGGCCATAAGGCCAAGGAACTGTTATATTTTACCTGGAGAATATACACAATGTTGACAAAAGTACTGGGGCGCACATGGAAGGTGATGAAATTGGATTTTATTCCCTATTTCAGTCTATTGTTGGTCCCCTTTGGCCTCAGTAATTGCAATAACCCTCCTATTGCAGCTTTCATCCAAACTTCCATAGATGTGTGGAGGGGTTTGCCTCCATTCCTGGAGGAGCTTCAGATAGTGATGGGGGGAGGGGTGATGGGTGTGTTGGGCGCACGGATACAGCATTCTGGTTCCTCCTGCTCGATGGGATTTGGGTGATGGGACTTTGGGCGCCCAATGAAGTCTGCAACATTCTGCTCCTCCACACTGAGTGCCATATGACGGGGTGCTTGGTCATGTTGGTGGAGACATGAAGCTGTACGAGAGTATTACCACAGGGGAGGTGATGCCACATTGTCCGGGATGTCTCTATACCGATTGGTGTTGGGGGTGGACTTCACTATAACCAGTGGTCCCAGTCCTTAGAGCAGAAACCCACCCATGCCCCCACCAAAACAGGCCCTCCTCCTTCACCTGACAGCACAGGATTGGTGGGGGGGCTGCTACTTTTGTCAACATAGTGTAAAAGGTATTGATAAAAACACTGTCCTCCATGCAGGCAGGAATGGTACTGGCTCTAGCCGGTCATGTGATGCTGTGATGAGGTATGCTAGCACAACACAAGAGAAGATAGGGAGAAATCTCAAATTTCAGCATTAAAATTGTGTCTGATAAGCATCACATGGGAGGCTGCACTGTAAGGAAGTGACTACAATACACAGATGGCCTGAGTGCCACAGACAATGTGCGAGGGGGAGGGGATGGGAAAATGTGTGTGTGTGTGTATGTATATATATATAATTTTTTTTAGGTTGTTTTCTATGTATATTTTCCATCGGTGGTAAATACGTTTGTACATGAATTGAACATTATCCGGCTCTCTGGAGGCCGGTCTCACATGACCAG
Organism: Eleutherodactylus coqui; assembly: GCF_035609145.1. NCBI lineage: Eukaryota > Metazoa > Chordata > Amphibia > Anura > Eleutherodactylidae > Eleutherodactylus > Eleutherodactylus coqui. The sequence goes on from NC_089845.1 coordinate 175,513,096, forward strand.
ATTTCAATTGCGGAATCCGGTACACAGTATTCTGCGCCTATTGAGGAGATCGAGCTTTCACATGTCCGTTCAGATGAGCCGGCAGTAGTTTGATGTCTACAAGTGGATTTAAAATCACAGCATTCTCTATTTTTGTGCGGAATCCCCACGGACAGCCTCCATTGAAGTTAATGGAAGCCATCTGACCCACAGCCCATCCGCAATCAACACTGAAAATAGGCTCCGGATGCCGCATCATCGATTGGCGAAGGCGCGGGAAAAACTAGTATTGAAAAACAATCTGTGGTGCGCATGACTGATGGCGAGCATCAATGGCAGCAATGGCAGGTATGCAGTCAGCCTCAGTCCTGCAGCCTGGTTTTTGGCCACCACAGGCCATTGTCAAATACATGGCATGACCCAATGGAGCCCACTAAATTACAGCGGGGTCTGCGGGGTTCCTTGGTGGTCTTTGTCATTCTGACAAAAAGCAAGTACTGTGCAAGCTCTTCTTTTCATTAACTCTTTCTAGACTGCTGAGACAGTGACACAGGAGGCGTCACGGATAGAGGGGCCATCGTTACTAGAGCTACATTCCTTAGCAATTCATTGGGCACAAGAGATTTGCCCCAAGGATGTTCTCCTATGGCTGACCAGTCACAGCCTACAGCAAACAAAGCAGTAACGAGCCCGGGTAATGAGGGCGGAGGGAGGCTGTCCCATTATACATTGCTTTCTGATGGTCTAGTTCTCTTCTGCCCCTATACATGATTGTGAGGGCTACCGTCTTGCTTCAATGGCAAGTAGCGTCTTCAGAGATTTTCTTCTTAGCATGTTTTTGAATATAAGAAAACTAAGACAAAAAATGACTAATTGACTTTATCTGGAATCTGTGCTGAGTGTGCGCTGCTTCAAAAACTCATCTTAACGAGCGAAAGTGAATGATAATCTTCAGTGTAAACGTAGCCGACGAGCTACGATAAGCATTCAGTTTTCATTCGTAGTTCATTCTATAAAGACCTTTGTTGGTTCACCTACTTATCGTTCGGTTTAAATACTGATCATTCAGTCGTTCCGTCACTAATACAGCGAATGTGAGCGACTGAACGATTTCTCATTTGAACGAACCAAAGATGCATCTGCCGGTATAAACAGACTCCCCAACCAACTCTGACATTGTGAAGAATATATGCAGCCTTACTGTGCAGGGAGAGGGAGGAAGGGCTGCCAGTGGCATCATGTCCATCGGCCACATGGCGTTCAGCAGCTCAGTCGCTTTCAAATGAGCCGCTATACAGGGCCCTCCTGATAGAAAATATGCGGGTATGCAGTCAAGAGGCCGCGGCACTTGCTGGAGTGCTGATTGGTGGCTTCGCAGGTGGTAGACCACCACTTGGATCATAACGATAGGTCATCAGTATCCAAGCCTGGAAAACCCCTTTAATCACTTAACACACTGAATAAAGTCGTTCTCTCCTGACCCTGACTCAGCAGTAAAGGAGAAGATAAGAGAAGCTTCTATACCTCTGCTTCTTGTGTCTTGACGACCATTCCTGATTAATACAGAGACATTGTCGGTAAAATCTACAGAGTTCCATGAGGCAAGAGGTAATTTTAGGAACCACAGATGTCATTGATGGAGGGGTCACCTCTGGTTTCATTTGCCGACATCCTAAAAAAGACAAAAGCTCACCAATAGTGGGGCAGATCATTAATACAAGCACATGCAAAAGAAAAACCTGTATCTGCCGATCACAGCATAAATGTGCAACACCCACAGGGGCGAAGGGCTAGGCTCGAATTGTGTGGCTTACATACAGCGTAAAGCACCGCCACATCCCACATTCACATTAAACCCACCAGTACATCTCACAGTCATAAGACACGTCAGACCCACCACCATATCCCACAGTGACCAGTCACACCAGACCTACCACTGTATCCCACAGTCACACCAGACCCACCATCAAATCCCCCAGTCATCAAAAGAAAAGCGGGGAAATGGTGCAAATAGTTCTTTGATTATTCCTGCCGGACAAAGAAATACTATGTTTCGACTCAAAAGAGTCAGCAATGGGAACTCTCAGTTTGCAGTACAGATGAAGGAGGCTGGTAGCATAGTTAGAAGGGAAGTCAGGGGTCAGTAAAGGGAGGTCTCAGTTGAATAGCAGAGGAGCAGGAAGAAGCAGAGCTTGATCAAGGCTTGGAGTACAATAGTCATGCACTAGTGCAGTGGCAGGGTCAGGCTTTTATATTGAGATTAATTTGGAACAGAGGCAGAGTCAGGACATGAGCTGTTTGCAGGGTCAGGGAACAAGGCAAAGGGTCATGCAGAGGAACTGCCCAAAGGCTGGATGGCTCAGTAGTCTACTACTGACTGGAGTGCAGGAGGTCCCAGGTTCAATCCTAGACCATATTTCAAAGACAGATCAAACCCACCACCACATCCCACAGTTATTATTCACATCAGACCACAACCATATCCCATAGTCACACTAGACCCACCACCATATTCTACAGTCACTTCAGACTCACAACCATATACTTAGTGAATCCTGAACTGAGCAGGGGGGTGGATCAATTGATCCTGGAGGTCCCTTCCAACTCTACCATTCTATGATATCCCACAGACACTCCACCATATTCTACAGTCTCATCAGACCCACTCCCATATCCCAGTGTCACCAATCACAGAAGATCTTCGACTATATCCCACAGTCATATTAGACCAATCACCATATTTCACAGTAACATCCGACCCCTGAGCATATTCCACACTCATATCATGCCCACCACCATAACTCACAGTCACAAGTCACATCAGTCCCACCAACATATTCCACATTGACCCGTCCCATCAGATCTATCACCTTATTCCAGTCACCAGTCGCATCAGACCCATCTCTAAAATCCCACAGTCACATTAGACTCACCACCAATATACACTAAATGGGGTACTGCTAGGGAATAGTGGAAAAAGACCTGGGGGTACTAGTGGATTGTAGATTTAACTGGAGCAATCAATGCAAATCAGCTGCTGCAAATGATACCGTGCTTCCCCGAAAATAAGGCATCCCCTGACATTTGCAGAAGTCCCAAATATAAGGCACCTACCGATAGTAAGGCATAGTAAAGTGTGCAGGCAAGTCAAGAGGCCTGTCCCCTGCTGCCATCCCCGTTGTCTCCTACCTCCAGATGTATAGGTAGATCTGTAGACAGTCTGCTGTTATCCTGTCCCTGCTGTGCTGTACGAGTGTGCTGTTGTGAGCTCCCCTTGCTGGCTGGAAAAGTCCATACTGTACGTTCTGTTCCTGCTGTACATGTCTGCTGTGATGAGCTCCCCCTGGTGGCTGGAAGCTGCAATACCATCCCTGCTTACAGGTGGTCCAGGACCTTCTGTCTGCAGACAGGTACGTTACTTTACAGCCCTTATTTTTTATGGCTCTGTGTGTGAGTCAGGCACCCTGTGTGTGATTCTTAAGGCTGGGTTCTCACAGAGCGTATTTTGAGGGGAAATCCCGCAGTTTGGCCACAGCGATAAACAGCTAGATTTCCACCGGGAAAGCGCTGCTTCACAACCCACGGCACTCAGCCGCTTGTTTTGAAGCGACCTGGCTGCACGCTTTTCCGTTTCTGTGGCCGGTGAATCCGCACCACAACACCGGCTTCTCCCAGCTTTGCCGTGACAGATTTGCTGTCCCATGTGGACGAGATTTCTGAGAAATTTCGTCCACAAAGCTGGCCAATTGAGGGATTAGCGGCCACAGACGGATTTGCTGCGGCAAAATAAGACACTCCCTGAAAATAAGACGTAGCGCATATTTGGGAGCAAAAATTAATATAAGACGCGTCTTATTTTCGGGGAAACAGGGTAATAACTTTAATCATTTCTATTTATATAGCACCAACATGTTCCACAGCGCTTACAATACAGGGGAAATAACACAAGACAACGGTTACATGAAGTAATCAACTGGTGGAAACAATAGGGGGGAGGGTCCTGCTCCAAGGAGCTTACATACTACAGATAGTGGGGTGAGACAGAAGGTAAAGGTGCTGGAGATGTGCACGGTATGGCGGGGTGGAGAGTGAGGGGTGATATACACATAGACAATGGTCAGGCCGTATACTGGCTGAATCAGTATGACTGCATGGGGCTGTTGATGGGGGTTAGCAGGGAATGCAGTCAGTAGGTCAGGGAGCATGTTATCAGGGGGTACAGAGGGGTTTGGTTTAGGGAAAATGGTATGCCTCCCTGAAGAGGTGCGTTTTTAGAGCACGCCTGAAGTTTAGTGTGTTGGGGATTGCCCGGGTAGCCTTAGGTAGTGCAATCCAGAGGACCGGTGCTGCTCTGGAGAAGTCTTGGAGGCGGGAATGAGAGGTTTGAATTTAAGGGGCACTCAGTCTGATTTGATTAATAGTGCAGAGGCCCCAAGCTGGGTGGTGAATTGAGATGAGGGAAGCAATGTAGGGTGGTGCTGTGTATGAGGGATATAATGTAGGGTGGCGCTGTGATGTGGATGAGGGGTACAATGTAGGACAGCGCGGTGCTGTGGATGAGGGATTCAATGTAGGACGGTGCGGTGCTGTGGATGAGGGATACAATGTAGGACGGCGCGGTGCTGTGGATGAGGGATACAATGTAGGACGGTGCGGTGCTGTGGATAAGGGATTCAATGTAGGGGGGGCAGTGCTGTGGATGAAGGATTCAATGTAGGACGGCGCGGTGCTGTGGATGAGGGATACAATGTAGGGCAGGGCGGTGCTGTGGATGAGGGATACAATGTAGGGTGGCGCGGTGCTGTGGATGAGGGATACAATGTAGGACGGCACGGTGCTGTGGATGAGGGATACAAAGTAGGATGGCGCGGTGCTGTGGGTGAGGGATACAATGTAGGACAGCGCGGTGCTGAGGATGAGGGATACAATGTGGGGCGGGGCAGTGCTGTGGATGAGGGATACAATGTAGGGCGGTGCGGTGCTGTGGATGAGAGATACAATGTAGGGTGGCGTAATGCTGTGGATGAGGGATACAATGTAGGGCGGCACGATGCTGTGGATGAGGGATACAATGTAGGGTGGCGTAATGCTGTGGATGAGGGATACAATGTAGGGCGGCACGATGCTGTGGATGAGGGATACAATGTAGGGCGGGGCGGTGCCGTGGATGAGGGATACAATGTAGGGTGGTGCGGTGCTGTGGATGAGGGATACAATGTAGGACGGCGCGGTGCTGTGGATGAGGGTTACAATGTAGGTCGGTGTGGTGCTGTGGATGAGGGATACAATGTAGGGCGGGGCGGTGCCGTGGATGAGGGATACAATGTAGGGCGGGGCGGTGCTGTGGATGAGAGATACAATGTAGGGCGGTGCTGTGGATGATGAGAGATACAATGTTGGGCGATGCTGTGGATGATGAGAGATACAATGTAGGGCGATGTGGTGCTGTGGATGACGGTTACAATATAGGGTGTCGCAGTGCTGTGGATGAGGGATACAATGTAGGGCAGTGTGATGCTGTGGAGGGCTTTATGGATGAGGGTGGTGAGTGTGAATTGGACTCTGTATTTGACGGGCAGCCAGTGCAGTGACCGGCACAGGGCAGAGGCGTCCGAGTAGCGGCTGGACAGGAAGATGAGCCTGGCTGCCGCATTCAGGATGGATTAGAGAGGGTAGAGTCTGGTGCGAGGGGGGGGGGGGAACGATCAGCAATTAGTTGCAATAATCGAGCCGAGAGTGGATGAGAACGACAGTGAGCATTTTTAGCGCGTCCACGGTGAGAAAAGGGAGAATTCTAGAAATGTTCTTGAGGTGCAGCTGACATGTTTGGGCCAGAGATTGGATGTAGGGGGTGAAGGAGACGTTGGAGTTGGATATAACCCCAAGGCAGCCGGTGTGCTGGGAGTTATAATACCACACACTGAGATGCCAGGATGAGGTCGGTTAGTAGAGGGCGTAAAAAGGAGAAGGTCAGTTTTGAGAGGTTCAGTTTTAGGTAGAGAGAGGACATAGTGCTAGAGACAGCAGACAGTCAGTGGAGTTCTTGAGGAATGTTGCTGTGATGTCCTGGGAAGAGGTATATAGCTGGGTATCATCAGCATAGAGATGGTACTAGAAAACATATCTCCTGACGGTCTGTCCAATGGGGGCTGTGTAGATGGAGAAGAGGAGGGGGCCGAGGACCGAGCCCTGGGGGACCCAACTGCAAGGGAAAGAGGAGGGGAGGTAGAGCCAGCAAAGGAGAACCAGGAGAGAGCAGTGTCCTTTAGGCCGATGGAGCGAAGCATACTAAGGAGGAGTTTGTGGTCAACAGTGTTGAATGCTGCTGTCGAGAGGTTGTGGAGGATCAGTAGGGAGTAATTGCCCCTTGATTTGGCAGTCAGGAGGTCGTTTGACACTTTAGTGAGGGCAGTTTCTGTCGAGTGTAGGGGACGGAAGCCAAACTGTAGAGGGTCAATAAGAGAGTTTTCTGAGAGAAAGCTTATAAGGCGAGAGTAAACCAGGCATTCTAGTAGTTTGGAGATGAAGGGGAGGTTTGAGATGGTCGATAGTTGGCAGCATCAGTCGAGTCAAGAGTCGGTTTTTTTAGAAGTGGGGATATGATATTGTGTTTGAATGAGGAGGAGAAAATGCCAGAGGTCAGAGAAAGATTGAATATAGTTGTGAGGTGGGAGATGACCACTGGGGAGAAGGACCACAGAAGGTGTGAGGGAAGAGGGTCGCTAGTGCAGGTGGTGGGGCAAGTGGAGGAGAGCAGTCTGAAGACGTCTTCCTCTGTTATTGGTCTAATTACAGAGAGTGAGCAAGAGCTAGATGCAGTGCTGATGAGACTAGAGTCGAGGCTAGTCTGGGATTGGGAGTTTACTTGCTGATGGATGTCGTCAATTTTCTTTTTAAAGTAAGCAGCCAGCTCTTGGGGTGCATTAAAAGAGGTATAGGGGCGAGGGGCGAGAACATTATCCTCCCACTACATAAGGCACTTGTCAGGCCCCACATGGAATACTGTGTACAGTTCTGGTCACCGGTGCTCAGGAAAGATGTTACAGTGCTGGAGGGGTTCAAAGAAGAGCGACTAAACTAATACATGGAATGACGGGACAGGAATACCCAGAGAGGCACCAAAACTGGGATTATTCACCCCGGAAAAAAGATGGCTAAGGGGCGACCAAATAACCATGTATAAATACATGAGGGGACGATACAAGGATCTCTGCCAGGATCTGTTTATACCCAGGACTGCTACGGTAACAAGAGGGCATCCGCTACGTCTAGAGGAAAGTAGGTTTCATCACCAATACATAAGGGGGTTCTTTACTGTAAGAGCAGTGAGACTGTGGAACTCTCTGCCTGAGGACGTGGTGATGGCAGGATCCATAGAGGAGTTTAAGAGGGACTAGATGTCTTTCTGTGATATTACAGGATATAGACATCAGGTGACCAGCGGGTTGGTGATCCGGGTCTTACAGTCAGGTGGGAACTATCAAAACGTTGGTCCAGGGATTATTCTGACTGCCATTATGGAGTCGGGAAGGAATTTTTCCCCCCAAATGGGGTAAATTGGCTTCTGCCCCTTTGTTTTTTTTTGCCTTCCTCTGGAACAACAAGAGTGATGGAAACAGGCTGAACCAGACGGACGCTGTCTTCCTTCAGCCCAACATGCCATGTTACTAAGTTACCATATCCAACAGTCATATCAGGCATATAATCATATCCCAAAGTCACAGCAGACCCATCACCATAATCTACAGTCACATCAGACTCACCATCAAATTCTGCAGTTATCAGTCATATCAGACCCACCAGTCATGTAAGATCCAACATCATATAACATAGTCACCCACAACCACCACCATATTCCATGATCACATTAGACGAGTTACCTTATTCCACAGTTACAAAAGACCCACAATATCCCGAAGTCATGTCAGACCCATCACCATATACCACAGACCCCTCAGACCCCTCACCATTTTCCACAGTGACCAGTCACATAAGACTCATCACTATATTCCTCAGGGCTCCCACCCACTGGCGTTTTTTTCTCCACTGCGCTGTGAGAGTAAGTGAAAACTCTCGCAGAGCAGTGCGAGAAATCGCAGGGATATTGCTGCGACAGTCTTGTCAATGGGGCCAGCGGCAGCAGCGCTAGCCCCATTGAAAAGATATGGAGAATACCGTGGACTTCTGCCACAGCTGTGACAGCTATCATGAATGAATAGCTAAGAGCTATCTGCAATGGGACGGCATTGCAATGGGATAGCATGCCGCTGACTTCTGCCACAGCTGTGACAGCTGTGGCAGAAGTCCGCAGCATTCTCCATATCTTTTCAATGGGGCTAGCGCTGCTGCCGCTGGCCCCATTGACAAGACTGTCGCGGCGATATCGCTGCGATTTCTCGCACTGCTCTGCGAGAGTTTTCACTTACTGTCGCAGCGCAGTGGAGAAAAAAACGCTAGTGGGTGGGAGCCCTTAGTCACCAATCACAGTAGGGTGACCAGATTTTCTCAGGGTCAAAGCAGGAGTGAGCGGTATGGTCAGGGGGCGGGGCTTATTATGAGAAATGATTTTACCTCTGTCGTCATAAAAAGTACAGGGCTGTTTCAAAAAAGTCAGGGAGCAAATTACGCAGCATTTCCGCATAGAAAAAAAGCAGTCAAAAGCCGCAGCATTGGCATCCGCAGCTGATGTCATACTATGCAGCGCTCCCCCTCACCTCCTCCGAAAGCTTCTCGCTGTCAGCCATCCCTGGTTTCCGTTTCCCAGCGGTCTGTAGAGGCCACATCTAACCAGGTCGGGGAGCGCCGACAGCGGGAAGCTATCGGAGTTCTATTACCCTTCAGCTTGGATACAAGATGTGATACGGGTGGGCATGGCGGCTCTAGTACCCTGTTGTACCGCCTCTAGCTTGGATACAAGATGCGATACGGATGGGCAGGGAGGTTCTAGTAACGTCTAGCTTGGATACAAGATGTGATATGGATGAGCATTGTAGGTTCTAGTATCCTGTTGTACCACCTCTAGCTTGGATACATGATGTGATGGGTTTGTAGGCTCTAGTACCCTATGAGGTCACCCCATTTTGCACAGGTATACTATACTATTGCCCCCCCCCCCCCCCCGCTTCCATACTAAGGTGGCCAGATGTCCAGATTTAGGCGGGAGAGACCTGCTTCGGGATCCTTTGTTACACTTTCCCTAGGATCCCTAAGTGGGACAGCCTTTTGGGATGCAGGGTCACCATGAAGGTAATTACAAACTGAGGTACAGCGGCTCTCCAGCTGGTAATCAGTTACTTGGGTTGCTGTGGGATGCACACACTGACGGCAGTATGTGCACCTGGGAACTTCCTCCACTAACCTCACCTTGTTGCTTCCGCAGATGGAGAGGAAAGGGGAAGAGGCGTCCGGGTATACACACTTCCACCGCCGTGGCGCTCTGAAGACCAGGAGTAGGGTGAGTATGTCGGTTTCAGGTGGGGCTCTATTACTACTGGAGCTGATATAGGGGGCATTATTACTACTGGGCATTAATATAGGGAACACTATTACTACTTGGGCCGATATAGGGGTCATTAGTACGACTGAGGCCACTCGGCATGTGGCAGCATACCTCAAGCTGACTTACGGCATGTTTACACATGGGTGAAAAGCTGCAGAACGTCAGTAATGGAAATTTCTGCAGCAAATTAAGCAGCATTTCCGCAACCAAAAAAACAGTCAAAAGCCGCAGCATTGGCATCCGCAGCTGATGTCACACTATGCGGCGCTCCCCCTCCCCTCCTCCGCAGGCTTCCTGCTGTCAGAGCTCCCCAGCAGCCTGGTCAGGTGATGCTGATCATGTGCAGCGCCGCTGGTCAGGTGAGGCCACAAGAGGCTGCTGACAGCGGGAAGCCCTCGCTCCGCCGCATAGTAGGACATCAGCTGCGGACACTTATGATATGGATTTTGACTGGCTTTTGGATGTGGAAATGTTGTGGAATTTGCTCCCTGTCTTTTTTGAAACGGCCCTGTACTTTTTATAATGACAGAAGTAAAATCATATGTTGTGATAAGCCCCGCCCCTGACCACACCCCTCTTTCCTGATTTGACCCTAGGAAAGTCTGGTCACCTTATTCCATACACTCCCTGCTTTTCTTTCCAAGTATTTCCAGTTGCCTCCAGCTTCATCCACGCCGGCTAATGTGTTCCCTCCACTTATTCCCTTGGCGGTCCTGCTGTTGTTTCATTGCCCGATTATCTGCTATCTTGTATTCCCAATTTCTACTCCCATTGCTTCCTATTACTGATACCTTCACTTCCCCTTCTAATCCCTATTCTCTGCCCAATCTGTTATTCCTGCACACTTTTTGTACATATTTTTAGTCTCTCCATGTCGGGCCCCATATTCCTCCAGGTTGTCGTGGCCCCATATTCCTCCAGGTTGTCGGGGCCCCAGCACCCCCCAGGTCTCCAATGGGTATGTCTGCTGATGTAGACATTTGTTAGTGCTCATCTATTACGTACACAATTAAACATATACACATTTTTTTCATCCATGTACTTCTTGCTCTCCCCTCCCATAATGGTGCGCTGCAGAGATCCGACCGTCTGCCGCGACCTTCTAAGGACGGTTTTCCATAAATAAGCCGTATTGGCTGGTAGGGCCATGACGTCTCATGTCCTCCTTGTGGCCTCACCTGTATATTCCGGCCAGGTTTTCGTTGCCCTTACTATGTAACGCTTTGTCCTCCTCTCGTTGCTCTGATTTCGTCTCTTTTCTCGCATTGTTTTTACTATGGTCATCATTATTCTCCATAAATACGTTTATTTTGTTACTGTTGCTTAGGATTTCTGTCCGCTATGTTTAATACTGTAAGAATGGGGTTTAGATTTACAACTAGATTTAAACTCTATTTTCCTCCTTTTTTCTTTGATCTCACTTTTTACTCTTCACTTACCGGCCGTATATATCGCTTAGTCTGTATATGTAACCAGCTGAACAGATGAAGGCGTTTTGCCCCCAGAGGCCTTTTCCCATGCTGGCTGCGCACGCTATTCAATAAAGGAGAAGTCTCCCACTGCATCTTCTAGAATATTTCCTAAACATTTAGTTTTGCGCCATTCTCCCCGCTTGTTAGTTCCGCCCCCCTGTATATATCTTCTGCCCTCTGCTCATCTTTAGCAGAGATCCATCCGACATGGATATCATAAGTTCCAAGGAACCCCAATAATTTCAGGGTAGCAAAGGGTGTGAGTAGAAGGTCCGGGTTGATTCATGACCCCCTTTGTTCAAGGAAGGTAATGCTAGAGTTGTCCCCTAAAATAGAAGGCCGGATTCCGCTCCGCCGGGCAGTCCACTCCTCTAGAACACAGAGCGGGGGCTTTGTACAGAAAAAAATCAGCTCACCAACAGAAAGATGAAACACTGAAACTTGGGCTTCCCAAAAATACCAAAAACACTGGCACTTGGAGTCTGAAGACGATGACGCCAGCCAAACAATGACAAGGCCATATATACAGGGTCTAAGAAGGATGAAATACTGAAACCTGAGCTCCTTCAGACAGTTTGGCCACAGATGCCAATAAAACACCAGTACTACGTAAAAACCTGCCAACGTGGTTCGAGAAGGATCTACACCACAATATGGAAAACAAGTGCCAAACCAGAGCGACATTCTAGGGACAATGGCCGCTTATGAACCCCTCACTCGGGCCATGTCCTGCTTTTGTTTTAGTGTCCCTGCTCTCCAGTAACTTCATTTTGACCCTGATTCAGCCATTTGAGGGCTTTTATGGAACGAGTCGTACTTTATAAGGGAACCATTTAATGCATGTTTGACAGTACAAATAGATGTTTTACTAATCCTGACATTTACGGACAGAGACGCCAATTATGGGTAGGTTTGTTTTGGGGAAACAATGTTTATTTCTGCTGATAGAGGACTTGATCGCTGCTACAATGAACAGCAATACTTCTATACTGCAGTATATTGTACTGCCACAGGCAGGGATTGGTTGACTTGATGCCATGGCAGGCCAGTTGCCTTCACTAGTCCCCAATCATCAGCACATCTGCAATTGCTTTGCAGATGCCAATGGGCAGACCGTGGGCATCCCCTCTGTCTAATGGCATGGGTGCCATGATTAGCTTTAACCACAGCATTTAAGGGATTAAACAGCCGCAGTGAGAGCCAGCTCCAATAACGGCTATTGCCGACACTCGCCAGCTGTCTAATGTAGCTAACAGCCACCCGCCGGTATGGAGCGGCTTGGTCCACAAATCTTAGTCAAGGTGTCCGATGGTTTCACAATAGCGCAGCCGTGCTGTAATCACCATAAGCGACCAGTCAGGATAAGGACAAGTAGCAGTAAGCTGGGGATTAATAGGAACCACTCCTTTGTCTTCCCAAGATTTGGGGTTTGTAAACTTTTCAAAGACAGAACCTAAACACAAGTAGCACCGTGGCTTCTGTCTACTAGGTTCTGTCCCTCAGATTCCCTAAGCCTCCGCGGTATCAGATCCGGAAGGTCACATACTTCTCGGTGGGCTTAATTATAATGTGTTGACATCCACCTTACAATGTTTGATTTTGACAGCTTAATATGGACTGGTAAACGTGCGGTGGAATTCCCCATCCAGACTCTGCTGACAGACGACGCTTTGTAAGAATAAATGTGGCCTTTGTGAAGGAGAAGACGGCGAGATGCCGCAGTAACGCGCCCACTCCCTCCACTGCCCTCACTCCTGGGACAAGCTGGGTGGAAAGTCGTTTTTGAAAAAAACATGCAAATACAAAAAGCTGAATATTCTTTGTGTAGAAGTAGGAATGTAACATTTCTCCTCCTCGCCCAAGAAGATCTGCAGGTATTTAGAAGGCAGGATATGAAAGGTCACCGATAGCATTACCATAGCGAGCAGTCAAAGGCCGAGCCGACGCAATCAGCCAATTATTTCAGCGGAAAGGCCAAGCTTCCTCTTATCTTCTTCATGTGGCAAACATTTAGTTGTATCACAAAAAACATGATGCAAACACATAATTCAGATTATCTCGGGGCCGTTAGATACATTGAAACACGTTTCTCATTTCTGAGAACATCCGATCCTGCCATCCAGTGGACAAGCTGACGTCCACCATTGGAAGTATCCGCTTCTTGTAAGCATGGTGTACGAAGCAGCATCAGAATACATTCTCTGAAGTCCCTAGCGCCTGCTATGGGGAAGGTCTGACATTACATGCTGCTGGATGGGCTACATGGGAATGTGCCCCCGATGCTTGGTGGGTACAACCAGCAAAGTAACCTATGGCAGGTGTGGTTACCTCTATGAACCCCCCAATCCTATTAGGAGACGTTGGGTCCTGTAACCCTGTTTAGGGGTCCCAAAGAGTAGGAAAAGAATGTTAGGACTGTCTTTAATGAGAGAGTTATGGGTGCAACAAACTGTCAGCAGATGTGGTTCAAATAATCAACATTAGAGGGGTTGAGCCAAGATGCACAAGTCCTTGGAGAATGAGGGGCTCGGGGCAATCCGCTGAGCACCCCGAGTCTTACACTTGGCACTCCAGCAAACCGCTGATTTAGAAGGGGGAATCACAGCTAGCCTGACAAAGGTAGGATTACAGGGTGGCAGAAGGTCTGGCAGAAATGTAGCTGCTTTCAGCGAGCGGCTCTCTGTTTTGAGACATACACTACTGCTCAAAAGTTTTAGAACTACATTTTTCTAGTTTCTATTGATATTCACTAGAGATGAGCGAACGTACTCGTCCGAGCTTGATATTCGTGCGAATATTAGGGTGTTCGAGATGTTCGTTACTCGTAACGAGTACTACACAATGTTCGAGTTACTTTCACTTTCATCTCTGAGACGTTAGCGCGCTTTTCTGGCCAATAGAAAGACAGGGAAGGCATTACAACTTCCCCCTGCGACGTTCAAGCCCTATACCACCCCCCTGCTGTGAGTGGCTGGGGAGATCTGATGTCACCCGAGTATAAAAATCGGCCCCTCCCGCGGCTCGCCTCAGATGCGTTGTGAGATAGCTGAGGGAAAGTGGTATCGTGCTGGAGCTGCTGTAGGGAGAGTGTTAGGAGTTAGTGTAGGCTTCAAGAACCCCAACGGTCCTTCTTAGGGCCACATCTAACCGTGTGCAGTACTGTGGAGGCTGCTTTTAGCAGTGTTGCACATTTTTTTTTTTTTTGGTATATCGGCCGTGCAGAGCATTGCGCCCTGCAGTAATACTCCAGGGAGAGAATTGTGTAGGCAGGGCCAGAAGACATATTATAGGTTGAATATACGCAGTGGGCCTTTAGAAAAAAATATTTGAAAAAAATCTATTTGGCCTGCCTGTCACTCTGCTCAGTGTTCTGGGTCCGTGTGTGCTGGGGGTAGTAGTTCTCCAAATAAATACGCAGCCAGCTAAGTGTTACAGCAGGCTTGCGCCAAATTATTTCCTGGCATTCCGTAAGCGAAGTCAGCCTCCAACCACAGGCCAATAAGCGGCACATTTAATTACAGTGTTGTGTTTCTGCATTCCTGGTAATACAGCATGCTGAGGGGTAGGGGTAGGCCTAGAGGACGTGGACGCGGCCGAGGACGCGGAGGCCCTTGTCCGGGTGTGGGCACAGGCCAAGCTCCTGATCCAGGTGTATCGCAGCCGACTGCTGCGGGATTAGGAGAGAGGCACGTTTCTGGCGTCCCCACATTCATAGCACATTTAATGGGTCCACGCGGTAGACCTTTATTAGAAAATGAGCAGTGTGAGCAGGTCCTGTCGTGGATGGCAGAAAGTGCTTCCAGCAACCTATCGTCCACCCAGAGTTCTGCGCCGTCCACTGCTGCAACTCTGAATCCTCTGGCTGCTGCTCCTCCTTCCTCCCAGCCTCCTCACTCCATGAAAATGAGACATTCTGAGGAGCGGGCAGACTCCCAGGAACTGTTCTCGGGCCCCTGCTCAGATTGGGCAGCAGTGGTTCCTCTCCCACCGGAGGAGTTTATCGTCACTGATGCCCAACCATTGGAAAGTTCCCGGGGTCCGGGGGATGAGGCTGGGGACTTCCGGCAACTGTCTCAAGACCTTTCAGTGGGTGAGGAGGCCGATGACGATGAGACACAGTTGTCTATCAGTGAGGTAGTAGTCAGGGCATTAAGTCCGAGGGACGAGCGCACCGAGGATTCTGAGGAAGAGCAGCAGGACAATGAGGTGACTGACCCCACCTAGTTTGCTACGCCTACTGAGGACAGGTCTTCAGAGGGGGAGGCAAGGGCAGCAGCAGGGCAGGTTGCAAGAGGCAGTGCGGTGTCCAGGGGTAGAGGCAGGGCCAGACCGAATAATCCACCAACTGTTTCCCAAAGCGCCCCCTCGCGCCATGCCACCCTGCAGAGGCCGAGGTGCTCAAAGGTCTGGCAGTTTTTCACTGAGAGTGCAGACGACCGACGAACTCTGGTGTGCAACCTTTGTCGCGACAAGATCAGCCGGGGAGCCACCACCACCAGCCTCACCACCACCACCATGTGCAGACATATGATGGCCAAGCACCCCACAAGGTAGGACGAAGGCCGTTCACCGCCTCCGGTTTGCACCGCTGCCTCTCCCCCTGTGCCCCAACCTGCCACTGAGATCCAACCCCGCTCTGAGGACACAGGCACTACCGTCTCCTGGCCTGCACCCACACCCTCACCTCCACTGTCCTCGGCCCCATCCAGCAATGTCTGTCAGCGCAGCGTCCAGCCGTCGCTAGCGCAAGTGTTTGAGCGCAAGCGCAAGTACGCCGCCACGCACCCGCACGCTCAAGCGTTAAACGTGCACGTAGCCAAATTTATCAGCCTGGAGATGCTGCCGTATAGGGTTGTGGAAACCGAGTCCTTCAAAAGTATGATGGCGGCGGCGGCCCCGCGCTACTCAGTTCCCAGTCGCCACTACTTTTCCTGATGTGCCGTCCCAGCCCTGCACGACCACGTCTCTCGCAACATTGTACGCGCCCTCACCAACGCGGTTACTGCCAAGGTCCACTTAACAACGGACACGTGGACAAGCACAGGCGGGCAGGGCCACTATATCTCCCTGACGGCACATTGGGTGAATTTAGTGGAGGCTGGGACAGAGTCAGAGCCTGGGACCGCTCACGTCCTACCCACCCCCAGAATAGCGGGCCCCAGCTCAGTGGTGGTATCTGCGGCGGTGTATGCTTCCTCCACTAAACCACCCTCCTCCTCCTCCTCCAACGCAACCTCTGTCTCGCAATCAAGATGTGTCAGCAGCAGCACGTCGCCAGCAGTCGGTGTCACGCGGCGTGGCAGCACAGCGGTGGGCAAGCGTCAGCAGGCCGTGCTGAAACTACTCAGCTTAGGAGATAGGAGGCACACGGCACACGAACTGCTGCAGGGTCTGACAGAGCAGACCAACCGCTGGCTTGCGCCGCTGAGCCTCCAACCGGGCATGGTCGTGTGTGACAACGGCCGTAACCTGGTGGCGGCTCTGCAGCTCGGCAGCCTCACGCACGTGCCATGCCTGGTCCACGTCTTTAATTTGGTGGTTCAGCGCTTTCTGAAAAGCTACCCACGCTTGTCAGACCTGCTTGGAAAGGTGCACCGGCTCTGCGCACATTTCCGCAAGTCCCACACGGACGCTGCCACCCTGCGCACCCTGCAACATCGGTTTAATCTGCCAGTGCACCGACTGCTGTGCGACGTGCCCACACAGTGGAACTCTACGCTCCACATGTTGGCCAGGCTGTATGAGCAGCGTAGAGCTATAGTGGAATACCAACTCCAACATGGGCGGCGCAGTGGGAGTCAGCCTCCTCAATTATTTTCAGAAGAGTGGGCCTGGTTGGCAGACATCTGCCAGGTCCTTCGAAACTTTGAGGAGTCTACCCAGGTGGTGAGTGGCGATGCTGCAATCATTAGCGTCACCATTCCTCTTTTAGGCCTCTTGAGAAGTTCCCTGCAAAGCATAAAGGCAGATGCTTTGCACTCGGAAACAGAGCCGGGGGAAGACAGTATGTCGCTGGATAGTCAGAGCACCCTCCTGTCTATATCTCAGCGCGGTGAGGAGGAGGAGGAGGAGGAGGAGGAGGAGGAGGAAGATGAGGAGGAGGGGGAAGACACAGCTTGGCCCACTGCTGAGGGTACCCATGCTGCTTGCCTGTCATCCTTTCAGCGTGTATGGCCTGAGGAGGAGGAGGAGGAGGATCCTGAAAGTGATCTTCCTAGTGAGGACAGCAATGTGTTGCGTACAGGTACCCTGGCACACATGGCTGACTTCATGTTAGGATGCCTTTCTCGTGACCCTCGCATTACACGCATTCTGGCCACTACGGATTACTGGGTGTACACACTGCTCGACCCACGGTATAAGGAGAACCTTTCCACTCTCATACCCGAAGAGGAAAGGGGTTCGAGAGTGTTGCTATACCACAGGACCCTGGCGGACAAACTGATGGTAAAATTCCCATACGACAGCGCTAGTGGCCGAAGGCGCAGTTCCGAGGGCCAAGTAGCAGGGGAGGCGCGGAAATCAGGCAGCATGTACAGCACAGGCAGGGGAACACTCTTTAAGGCCCTTGACAGCTTTATGGCTCCCCAGCAAGACTGTGTCACCGCTCCCCAGTCAAGGCTGAGTCGGCGGGAGCACTGTAAAAGGATGGTGAGGGAGTACGTAGCCGATTGCACGACCGTCCTCGGTGACGCCTCTGCCCCCTACAACTACTGGGTGTCGAAGCTGGACACGTGGCCTGAACTAGCGCTGTATGCCCTGGAGGTGCTTGCTTGTCCTGCGGCTAGCGTCTTGTCAGAGAGGGTGTTTAGTCCAGCTGGGGGAATCATCACGGATAAGCGTACCCGCCTGTCAACCGACAGTGCCGACAGGCTAACACTCATCAAGATGAACAAAGGCTGGATTTCCCCAGACTTCTCTTCTCCACCAGCGGACAGCAGCGATACCTAAACAATACGTAGGCTGCACCCGCGGATGGAAGCATCGTTCTCTCTCACCATCCAAAACGGGGACATTTCTGCTTCATCAATCTGTGTATTATATTCCTCCTCCTCCTCCTCCTCCTGAAACCTCACGTAATCACGCCGAACGGGCAATTTTTCTTAGGGCCACAAGGCTCAGTCATAATTTTTCAAAACAATTTTTATACGTTTCAATGCTCATTAAAGCGTTGAAACTTTCACCTCAACCAATTTTTATTTTAACTGGGCTGCCTCCAGGCCTAGTTACCAATTAAGCCACATTAACCAAAGCGATTAATGGGTTTCACCTGCCCTCTCGGTTGGGCATGGGCAATTTTTCTGATGTACATTAGTACTGTTGGTACACCAATTTTTGTGGGCCCTCGCCTACAGTGTAATCAAATGAATTTTTAGCCCACCTGCATTACAGCTGACGTTACATCCGCTGTGTTGGGCACTGCAATGGGATATATTTATGTACCGCCGGTGGCTTCTTGGCACCCACCCATGCTGTGGGTCCACAGGGAGTTGTAAATGCATCTGTTTCCACTTCTAAAGAACCCCAGTCTGACTGGGGCATGCAGTGTGGGCCGAAGCCCACCTGCATTAAACATGACATTACTACCTCAGGTGTGTTGGGCAATGCAATGGGATATTTTTATGTACCGCCGGTGGGTTCCAGGGAGCCACCCATGCTGTGGGTGCACACGGAATTCCCATTGCGGAGTTGTACCTGCCTGTGACTATATATAAAAAAACTGGTCTGACTGGGGCGTGCAGACACCTTGACAGAATGAATAGTGTGTGGCACATAGGTTCCCCATTGCTATGCCCACGTGTGCAGCTCCAGATGGAGGTGGCACAGGATTGGATTTCTCATTGCTTCTGTACAGCATTGTGGGCTATCGCCCCGCCCCTTTTAAAGAGGGTCGCTGCCTAGCCGTGCCAACCCTCTGCAGTGTGTGCCTGCAGTTCCTCCTCATGGCAGACGCACTTATAAATAGACATGAGGGTGGCGTGGCATGAGGGCAGCTGAAGGCTGGGCAGGGACAGTTTGGTGTGCGCTGTGGACACTGGGTCGTGGGGGGGGGGGATTTGGCAGCATGTAACCCAGGAGAAGTGGCAGCGGAGTGTCATGCAGGCAGTGATTGTGCTTTGTTGGAGGTAGTGTGGTGCTTAGCTAAGGTATGCATTGCTAATGAGGGCTTTTCAGAAGTAAAAGTTGTTGGGAGGGGGGGGGGGCCCACTCTTGCCGCTATTGTGGCTTAATAGTGGGACCTGGGAACTTGAGATGCAGCCCAACATGTAGCCCCTCGCCTGCCCTATCCGTTTCTGTGTCGTTGCCATCACTTTCTTGAATTGCCCCGATTTTCACAAATGGAAACCTTAGCGAGCATCGGCGATATACAAAAATGCTCGAGTCGCCCATTGACTTCAATGGGGTTCGTTACTCGAAACGAACCCTCGAGCATCGCGAAAAATTCGTCTCGAGTAACGAGCACCCGAGCATTTTGGTGCTCGCTCATCTCTAATATTTACACAATTTAATGTCTCAAATGTAGGCCTCCTGCAGAAGGTCGGTCGGATGTGAGCCGTGCCAATGCAGTGACCACTGCAGCTCACCTCCTCCTGGCGTCTCCGCGCTCTGCTAGGTTCCAGCTGCCATTCAGCCGCACAAGCGCAGTGCAGAGCCGGCTCGTCACTAGTGATGTTTCTGAGCGGGCCTCGCCGTGATTTGTTACCGCGCCAGTCTTCACACGGCCAAATCCTGTCTGTCTGCATAAGACTGCATTATCTAATACAGTCCTGTGTCAGTGGGCACGGGCGGAAATTCTGCGGGAAATCCCGCATTCAGCCGTACTTTGAAATAAAAGCAGAAAACAAATAAAGAAGTTAAAATGAATAAAAATAATCGATTAACTTTGTTTCACTAATTTCCACGTCGATTTCCTCCCGGTCGCCCCTCGGCGGACAGAACAGCTTCACAGCATCGGGGCACTCTATCTACAAGAGCACTTAAATATTGTAACGATATATATTCCCAACATTGTTGCAGAAGTTCCCACAAATCTGCTGCCCTTACAGGTTGCTTTGCCTTCACCCTTCTGTGCAGTTCATCCCAAACAAGCTCAATGGGGGTTTAACCCCTTAGTGATGAAGCCAAATCTTGGAAATCTGACATGTCACTTTAACATGGAATAACACTTCCACGGGTTATAATCGTCTGTCCTCTTTGGTTAGTTGCCTTTTTCTTGCCACTACGATAGTAATGTGCTCTGTCCTGAAAGGCAAAACTGCCTAAATCCTGCCCCACAGGGTGTAATGCTGTTCCACCACTGCTTATATAGAATCAAAGGGTTTGAAAGTATCTACAAAAGTTGAGACGCCTGTAGGGGTAGTTTGCACCCAATTTTAAACCATAATCAGCTTTCGGTGCTGCAGGCACCTTGATGTGTTCCATGAACAAAAGCCCTTTGGTTACATCATAAATCAGACTATTATTGCAGTCCAGGTTAAAATGTCTTAATAATATTATGTTTTTAACTTACTTCTGAGTCTTTCAACAATTTCACACTATTTGGAGGACTTGAATTATGTGAATGTCAAAAATAACTGGAGAAATTGAGGCGTTCTAAAACTTTTGACTGGTAGTACAGAGAGTGAACCCAAGCGAGGAATCCCTCTATGATGTTCATATGCATTAAGAGAAGATATAAGCAGGGAAGATCATCTTGGCGCACCCCCTTAACCAAATGTCATCATGGCTGGGGTAAAATCATATAAATAATAGAAGGTCAGACTGGATGGACCATGTGCCCCCGGCCATCATCTTGTATATCTCCATACACAAACCCAATTCCAAAAAAGTTGGCCACTGTGTAAAATTTTAATAAAACACAATAAAAACAGGGTGCAATAAATGGAGAATAAAGAATTTATAAAATAAATAATCCATATTGTATTCCCAGTAGGACAGATCGGGGGGGATGGGAGACATTGCTCCATTTCATTTCTAACTCATTTGTGTCTACCTCTTCTGGGAAGTGAGGAGACCACAGAACGGTTTTCCAGTTTGCCTCAGCCCATTGCATGATACGGCTATAGCTTGTATTTGTGGAGAGCTGCGGTCACAGACAGTGATTTGTGGGGCTATTCCTGGGCCCACGCAGTGATTACCTTACAGAATCATGCCTGCCTTATTCAGTGACGCCTCCGGCATCCAATATTGACTGTTGACCTCCCTTGTGCACATGAGACTCTGACTCTTTTGATTCAACGTCTTCACAATGTTACATTGAGGAACATTTTCCTGAGTTGTTCCACAACTTTTAGTAATAGTTTTTCCCAGATTGGTGACCTCTGACCATCTCTGCTTCTGAGAGACTCGGCTTCTCTAACATGTTCTTTTTATACAGTCATGTGACTTGACCTTCCCACTGTTTTTCATTAGCACCACTTACATTCCCAGCCTTTTGTTTCTCCTGTCCCAACTTTTGTGAGATGTGTTGCTGCCAGCAATTTCTAAAGGAGTTAATTTTTTTTAATGAAATGGAAAAAGGTTTTTCTTTTAACCCTTCTGATATGTGTTCTATGGGGAATAAAATACAGTTGGAGGAGTTTTCTTTTTTTTCTGTACCAAAAGAGAAAAGTTGGCTCCTTCACAGTTTAAAAAAGGACAAGATTAGAGATGAGCGAACGTAATCGTCTGAGCTTGATGCTCATTCCAGTATTAGGGTACTCGAGATGTTCGTTACTCGAGGCGAGCACCACGCAGTACTTGAGTCAATTCCATTTTCTTCACTGCATGTTTAGCGCCATTTCCTGGCCAATAGACATGCAGGGAAGGCATTACCACTTCCTCCTGTGACGTGCCAGCCCTATCCCACCCCCCTGCAGTGAGTGGCAGGCGGGATCAAGTGACCGCCGAGTATTTAAAGCGGTCCCGCCCGCGGCTCGCATCAGACACACACTGGGAGAGATTAGGGACAGTGCTGCTGCTATAGGGAGAGTGTTAGTGTAGGATCCTGTCCTTAAGAACCCCAACGGTCCTTCTTAGGGCCCCATCTGATCATGTGCATTACTGTTGTGGCTGCTGGGAGCAGTTTTCCCCATTTTTTTTTTCATCTCGGGCGTGCAGCCCCATTACAGCTATAGCGTTCTCAGTCTGCAGTCTATTATACAGAGTATAGGGGCAGTACTGGGGAGGCAGGGACAGTGGTAGTGTAGAATCCTGTCTACAAGAACCCCAACGGTCCTTCTCAAGGCTGCATCTGACCATGTGCATTTTACTGGGTGCCTGCTGGGAGTTGTAGTGCTTCACTATTGCACAGCTAGGCCTGTTTGTAGCCTTCCATATAATTTTTTTCTGGTTGGAATGTGCGTTACAATACCGCTGTCACCGTGAAAGTGTACGCAAATAATTCCATAATTATTTATACCATTCTCTGGCTGCAGTGAATTAGACAGAGGTTTCACCGCTAAACAGTACTGTAATATTACCGGGGCCACTGCAAAGCATTTCAGCTCTGCCGCTGTGCAGAGCATCTCACAATACCCTTTCCTTGGTGGGGTTGAGATCGCCGCAGTTACCAGCACTATCCACTGGCTTTACAGTCTTCTCCCACTCCACACAGCCTCTATTATCTACAAGTCTCTGCGAGCGGTAAATTACCCCTAGGTATCAGCGCAAGACACAAGTCACAGCATAGAGCCTCCGCTATCTACAAGTCTCTGTGTGCAGTGAATTAAGCCACAGTTGTCAGTGCTGTACAGTGGGGTAATTTATTTTGCCCCTGCTCTATTCTTAATTCGCCATGATGAGGGGTAGGGGTAAGGGTCGAGGACGCGGACGTCCAAGTGAGGGTGTGGGCACAGGCCGAGGTCATGGGCGGGATGAATTACAGCCGCGGGAGTAGGAGAGAGGCAAGTTTCTGGGCTCCCCAGCTTCATATCACAATTTATGGGTCCACGTGGTAGACCTTTATTACAAACAGAGCAGTGTGAGCAGGTCCTGTCGTGGATGGCAGAAAATGCATCCAGCAATGTATCGACCACCCAGTCTTCTACGCAGTCCACTGCTGCAACTCTGAATCCTCTGGCTGCTGCTCCTCCTTCCTCCCAGCCTCCTCACTCCATGAAAATGACACATTCTGAGGAGCAGGCAGACTCCCAGGAACTGTTCTCCAGTCCCTGCCTTGATTGGGCAGCAATGGTTCCTGTCTCACCTGAGGAGTTTGTCGTGAGCGATGCCCAACCTTTGGAAAGTTCCCGGGGTCCGGGTGATGAGGCTGTGGACTTCTGGCAACTGCCTCAAGAGCTTTCAGTGGGTGAGGAGGATGACGACGATGAGACACAGTTGTCTATCAGTATAAGGTAGTAGTAAGGGCAGTAAGTACGAGGGAGGAGCGCACAGAGGATTCGGAAGAAGAGCCGCTGGACGATGAGGTGACTGACCCCACCTGGTTTGCTAAGCCAACTGAGGACAGGTCTTCAGAGGGGGAGGCAAGTGCAGCAGCAGGACAGGTTGGAAGAGGCAGTGGGGTGGCCAGGGGTAGAGGCAGGGCCAGAGCGAAGAATCCCCCAACTATTTACCAAAGCACCCCCTCGCGCCAAGCCACCGTGCAGAGGCCTAGGTGTTCAAAGGTGTGGATGTTTTTCAGTGAGAGCGCGGACGACCGACGAACTGTGGTGTGCAACCTGTGTCGCACCAAGATCAGCCGGGGAGCCACCACTACCAGCCTCACCACCACCAGCATGCGCAGGCATTTGATGGCCAAGCACCCCACAAGGTGGGACGAAGGCCGTTCACCACTTCCGGTTTGCACCACTGCCTCTCCCCCTGTGCCCCAACCTGCCACTCAGATGCAACCCCGCTCTCAGGACACAGGCACGAACGCCTCCCGGCCTGCACCCACACCCTCACCTCCACTGTCCTTGGCCCCATCCAGCAATGTCTCCCAGCGCAGCGTCCAGCTGTCGCTAGCGAAAGCGTTGGAGCAAAAGCGCAAATACGCCGCCATGCACCTGCACGCACAAGCTTTAAACGTGCACATTGCCAAATAAATCAACCTGGAGATGCTGCCGTACAGGCTTGTGGAAACGGAGGCTTTCAAAAACACGATGGCAGCGGTGGTCCCGCGCTACTCGGTCACCAGTCACCACTATTTTTCCCAGTGTGCCGTCCCAGCCCTACACCAGCACGTCTCCCGCAACATCAATAGTGCCCTCACCAACGCAGTTACTGGGAAGGTCCACTTAACCACTGACAAGTAATGGTGGGCAGGGCCACTATATCTCCATGACGGCACATTGGGTGAATTTGGTGGAGGCTGGGACCGAGTCAGAGCCTGGGACCGCTCAGGTCCTACCCACACCCAGAATAGCGGGTCCTACCTCGGTGCTGGTATCTGCGGCGGTCTATGCCACCTCCTCTAAACCCTCCCCCTCCTCCTCCTCCTACGCAACCTCTACCTCTCAATTAAGAAGTGTGAGCAGCACGTCGCCAGCAGTCGGTGTGGCGCGGCAGCACAGCGATGGGCAAGAGTCAGCAGGCCGTGCTGAAACTACTCAGCTTGGGTGACAAGAGGCACACGGCCCCCGAACTGTTTCAGAGTCTGATAGAGCAGACCGACCTCTGGCTATCGCTGCTGAGCCTCCAATCGGGCACGTCGTGTGTGACAACGACTAACCTGGTGGCGGCCCTGCAGCCCGACAGCCTCATACACATGCCATGCCTGGCTCACGTCTTCAATCTGGTGGTTCAGCGGTTTCTGAAAAACTACCCGCACTTGTCTGACCTACTCGGCAAGGTGCGCCGCGTCTGCGCACATTTCCACAAGTCCACCGCGGACGCTGCCAACCTGCGCACCCTGCAACATCTGTTTAATCTGCTAGAGCACCGACTGCTGTGCGACGTGCCCACACAGTGGAATTCTACGCTGCACATGTTGGCCAGGCTCTATGAGCAGCGTAGAGCAATACTGGAATACGAACTCCAACATGGGCGGCGCAGTGGGAGTCAGCCTCCCCAATTCTTTACTGAGGATGGCAGACATCTGCCAGGTCCTCGGAAACTTTGAGGAGTCTACCCAGATGGTGAGCGGCGATGCTGCAATCTTTAGCGTTACCATCCCGCTGCTATGCCTGCTGAGAAGTTCAATGCAAGGCATAAAGGCCGATGCTTTGCGGTGGGAACAGGAGGCAGGGGATGACAGTATGTCGCTTGATAGCCAGACCACCCTCATGTCTATATCTTAGCGCGTTTTGGAGGAGGAGGAAGGGGAGGAGCAGGAGGAGGGTGAAGAGACAGCTGGGCACACTGCAGAGGGTACCCATGCTGCTTGGCTCTCATCTGTTCAGCGTGTATGGGCTGTGGAGGAGGAGGATCCTGAAAGTCATCTTCCTAGCAAGGACAGCAATGTCTTGCGTACTGGCACCCTGGCACACATGGCTGACTTCATGTTAGAATGCCTTTCTCGTGACCCTCGTGTTAGACGCATTCTGGCCAAAACGGATTACTGGGTGTACACCCTTCTTGACCCACGGTACAAGAAGAACCTTTCCACTCTCATTCTCGAAGAGGAAAGGGGTATGAGAGTGATGCAATACTACAGGGCCCTGGTGAACAAAGTGATGCTAAACTTCCCATCTGACAGCACTAGCGGCAGAAGGCGCAGCTCCGAGGGCCAAGTAGCAGGGGAGGCGCGGAGATCCGGCAGCATGTTCAGCGCAGGCAGGGGAACACTCTCCGAGGCCTTTGCCAGCTTTATGGCTCCCCAGCAAGACTGCGTCAGCACTCCCCAGCAAGGCTGAGTCGGAGGGAGCACTGTAAAAAGATGGTGAGGGAGTACGTAGCCGATCGTACCACTGTCCTCCGTGATGCCTCTGCTCCATACAACTATTGGGTGTCAAAGCTGGATACGTGGCACGAACTTGCGCTATATGCCCTGGAGGTGCTGGCTTGCCCTGCCGCTAGTGTCTTGTCAGAGATGGTGTTTAGTGCAGCTGGGGGTATCATCATGGATAAGCGTACCAGCCTGTCAACTGCCAGTGCCGACATGGTTACACTCATAAAGATGAACAAAGCCTGGATTTCCCCAGACTTCTCTTCTCCACCGGTGGAGAGCAGCGGAACCTAAAGATTCTTTTTCCTGCAACCGCAGATAAAAGCATTGTTCTCTATCACCGGAAAAATGGGGCATTTAGCTTTGTCAATCTGTCTCTGACATTAGTCTTCCTCCTACTCCTCCTCCTGAAACAACAGGTCAACACGCTGAACTACCAATTTTTCTGCGGCCCAAAAGTATTGATACTTTAACATGAACCAATTTTTTTAACAGGCTGCCTCCAGACTCTGTTACAAATTAAGCAACAGCGAGCTGTATCTTTCAAAAAAGATTTATGGGTTTCACCTGCCCTCTAGGTTGAGCAATTTTTCAGGGGTACATTTGTACTGTTGGTTATCTAATTTTTCTGGCCCTCGCCTACACTCATGGCACCCCAATGTTTCAGGGGTTGACCTATACTCTTGCTACAGAAATTTTACTTGCCTCTGCCTGCCTATACTTCTGCCACATTAATGTTACAGGGGTTTGCCTATACTTCTGCCATATAAATGTTACAGGGGTCTGCCTATACTTCTGCTACAGAAATGTTACAGGGGTCTGCCTATAGTGCTGCTACAGAAATTTTACTGGGGTCTGTCTATACTGCTGCTACAGAAATTTTACTGGGGTCTGTCTATACTTCTGCTACAGAAATGTTACTGGGGTCTGCCTATACTTCTGCCACGTAAATGTTACAGGGGTCTGCCTATACTGCTGCTACAGAAATGTTACAGGGGTCTGTCTATACTTCTGCTACAGAAATGTTACTGGGGTCTGCCTATACTTCTGCCACGTAAATGTTACAGGGGTCTGCCTATACTTATGCTACAGAAATGTTACTGTGGTCTGCCTATACTGTTACTACAGAAATGTTACAGGGGTTCGCCTATACTTCTACTACAGAAATGGTACTGGGGTCTGCCTATACTTCTACTACAGAAATGGTACTGGGGTTTGCATATACTGCTGCTACAAAAAAGTTACAGGGGTCTGCGTATACTTCTGCTACAGAAATGTTACAGGGGTCTGCCTATACTTCTACTACAGAAATGGTACTGGGGTCTGCCTATACTTCTACTACAGAAATGGTACAGGGGTGTGCTTATACTGCTGCTACGGAAATGGTACTGGGGTCTGCCTATACTGCTGCTACAAAAATGTTACAGGGGTCTGCCTATACTGCTGCTTCATAAATGTTACAGGGGTCTGCGTATACTTCTACTACAGAAATGGTACTGGGGTCTGCCTATGCTTCTGCCATGTAAATGTTACAGGGGTCTACCTATACTTCTGCTACAGAAATGGTACTGGGGTCTGCCTATACTGCTGCTACAAACAGGTTACTGGGGTCTGCCAATACTGCTGCTACATAAATGCTACAGGTGTCTGCCTATAATGCTGCTACATAAATGTTACAGGGGTCTGCGTATGCTTCTACTACAAAAATGTTACTGTGGTCTGCCTATACTTCTGCTACATAAATGTTACAGGGGTCTGCTTATACCTTCACTACAGGAGTATTACAGGGGTCTGTGTATACTATGGGTGCACTAAGTCTTCCCATTGCGGTATTTTATCGACTGACTAGGGCATGGATTGCAGGCAGAGGCCAACATGTACTTTCTCTCGCGTTACCACAGCTATCTGAGATACTGGTTTGGGCCAAACAAGAGGAGCGATACTGCACTTATGAGACGTTCACTGCTGTACTAGCATCGGAGTCCGCTCTATGCCCACATTTGCTGAGGGTTTGTGCAGAGGCCCATGTCCTCGGCGCAGTGAAAGTCTGCCATGTTTGGCCACTCTGATTTCTTCATGGTTCATGTCTTCAGTTTCCTAGGACCCACCTATGCTGTGGGTGCACACAGACTTCCCATCGCAGTGTTTTACCTGCCTGGCACAAAGTCGCTGACTCAGGGCCCGCTTACATACTTCCCACACAGAGTATTGCTGCATTGTGGAGATGTGTAGAAGTGCTGGGCTGGCAGCTGAGTCCCCTTTATGCCCACGTTTGCGGTTCGTGACATTTTTGCGACGGAAGTGTCACGGGATTGGAATGATGATCGTATGCCACTCTATCATCGATTCTCAACAGCATTGTGGGCTATCGCCTCGCCCATTTTAAAGGGGGTTGCTGCCTGGCCCTGCCAACCCTCTGCAGTGTGTGCCTCCGGTTCCTCCTCATGGCAGACGCACTTATAAATAGACATAAGGGTGGTGTGGCTATGAGGCCAGCGTGTGGCATGAGTGCAGCTGAAGGCTGCGCAGGGACACTTTGGTGTGCGCTGTGGACACTGGGTCGTGCGGGGGGTTGGGCAGCATGTAACCCAGGAGAAGAGGCAGCGGTGTGTCCCGCAAGCAGTGCTTGTGCTTAGTTGGAGGTAGTGTGGTGCTTAGCTAAGGTGTAGCTTGCTAATGAGGGTTTGTCCGAAGTAAAAATTGTTAGGGGGGGGGGGGCACTCTTGCCGCTATTGTGGCCTAATAGTGAGACCTGGGAACCTGAGATGCTGCCCCTGCCCTTCCCTATCCGTTTCTGTGGTGTTTTCATGACTTTCGGATGTTTTCTGGTTTCTCACAAGTGAAGAACTATGCGGAGCATCGGTCATATACAAAAATGCTCGGGTCGCCCATTGACTTCAATGGGGTTCGTTACTCGAAACGAACCCTCGAGCATCGCGGAAAGTTCGACTCGAGCAACGAGCACCCGAGCATTTTGGTGCTCGCTCATCTTTATCCAAGATCAGTATCAGGCACAAAACGTAGACCCTTATTAAGAATTCCATGCTGTTCGTTAAAATGATAGCACCGCTCCGGTGTCCTGAGATACTTCATTCTGTGGATGGGATCCCCTTTTTCTTTTCCTTCTCATTCTCATGCTAGATTGGCTTTGACCGTGTGCAGACTGAGTAGGTTACATCCCCAACATTCATTTCTTACACTTGGCTGGAGTATTCCACACTAGATTGTTCCCCACCTGTGTCAGACAGGATACTCCGAGGAGGAGGCAGAAGCACGCGTGTTGGGAGAGCTCAATATATTCATCTTGCTGGTTTTTTTCTTTACATTTGTAAAGACTTTTTGTGATTTGGGGTTTTAGATATCAAACTAGGTGGACCATGTGCTCTCCCTCCTGCCATCATCTTCCCTCTCTATATAGATGGTAGACTAGATGGTCCATACGCTCTATTCCTGCCCTCATCTTCTACCGTCTTTCATTTCAAAACATAAACCCTACCCAAAAATAATCCCTAGTTACACTACATAAAAAAAAAAAAATCTTACCTATTGCAGGCAGAGGCAGTTCCCCCCGTTGTCTCCAGCGTGGTTCCTGCAGTCCTCGGCCGCTCATACAACATCACTTCCTGATTACAGGATTCATATATCCCGCTTCCCCGAAGCAATGGCTGTGATAGATTCTTCAAGCACTGCATTGATTGGCTGAGCCTCGGGTGCTTGAAGAACCAGTCAACAGCCATCACACTGTGAAGATGGGATTTATGAATTGGCTCAGCCGCATTCATCTCAGCATCTCCGGCGGCGATAGTGATGTCTGCTGCAGAGTGACAAGAAGCCGTTGGAAATGCAGAGACTGTGCCGCTCAGCCAATTTATAAGTCCTGCCTCCACAATGTGATGGCTGTTGATTGGTTCTTCTAGCGCTACTCAGCCAATCAATGCAGCACTCGAGGAACCAATCACAGCCTTCACTTCCTGAAGGCGGAATTTATAAATCTCGTAACCAGGAAGTGATGTTGTATGAGCGGTCAAGAAGGTCCGGAGACAGCAGGAGGTAAGTATTAAAAAAAACATACTCTGAAAATAAGACATAGTGCCTCTTTTGGGGCAAAAATTAGTATAAGACAGGGTCTTATTTCGGGAAAACATGGTATATCTCTATATACATATCAAGCTGGATAAACCGCATACTGTCCTCCTGTCGTTATCTTCTAATCTCTACATAAAGGTCAGCCTAAATGGACCATGTGTAGAGATGAGCGAGTACCAAAATGCTCGGGTGCTCGTTACTCGAGTCAAACTTTCCGTAATGCTCGAGAGGTCGTTTCGAGTAACGAACCCCATTGAAGTCAATGGGGGACTCGAGCATTTTTCAAGCTGACCCATGCTCCGCATGGGGGAGGTTGTGTGAATCACCTGAAAACATCAGAAAGTCATGGAAACACCACAGAAATGGATAGGGAAGGGCAGGGGCAGCATGCATGGCTGCATCTGAGGCTCCAGGTCCCACTATTAAGCCAAAATGGGGGCAAGAGTCAGGCGTCACCCCCCTAACAATTTACTTGGGCCAGACCCTCATTAGCAAGGCACATGCACTGGCAAATCTTAGCTAAGCACCACACTAGGTGGATCAAAGGCCAATCACCGCCTGCGGGTGACACCGCTGCCTCTTCTCCTGAGTTACATGCTGGCATTGCTGACCAAAACACCCCCCCCCCCCCCCCCCCGCACGGCCCCCTCGTCCACAGCGCACACAAAAGATTCCCTGTGCAGCGTTCAGCTGCCCTCATGCCACACGCTGGCTTTATAGCCACACCACCCTCATGTTTATTTATAAGTGCGTCTGCCATGAGGAGGAACCGGAGGCACACTGCAGAGGGTTGGCAGGGCCAGGCAGCGACCCTCTTTTAAAATGTGGGTGATAGCCCACAATGCTGTTGAGAATTGATGATAAATTGATGTACGATCATCATTCCAATCCCGTGCCACCTCCCTCACAAAATTGTCAGGAGCTGCAAACATGGGCATAAAGGGGACTCAGGTGCCAGCACTTCTACACATCTCCACAATGCAGCAGCGCATACTAACACCAAAGATTGGTTTGAAGCAGGAGGTGTCGCAAAAGTAACAACCACAGGTATACAGTGACCCTGTGAAAGTCTCATGAAATCACTAATGCTTCCTGTGAATGCTCCAATCCAGTATCTCGGATAACTGCAGTAATTTGTAGCACAAGAAATAATACATGCCGAACAACGCAGATCCTCAGACCCCAAGCAGGAGGAGGAGGTGGCATAATAAGCCAGAGAAACCATAACCGAGGTAGGACCCACAATACTCTGTGTGGGAAGCACGTGAGCAGGCCCAGGGTCAGGCTCGGTCCCAGCCTTCACCTTGTGTGACTCAAGGTGCCGCGAGTTACATAGCAATGGGAAATCCATGTGTCCCCACACAATTCATTCAGTGTATTTGTGTCAGATAGCTGAACAACGCAATGGAAAGTCTTTGTGCACCCACAGCATAGGTGAGCCTCGCAACCCAAGGAAAGTATTAAATATGAAGAAATCAGAATGCCCACACACGCAGAGTTTCACCCCGCCAAGGACCTCAGCCTCGGCCCACACTTCTGCCCAAGTCATTCTGTGTATGCGTCAGATAGCAGAACACCGCAATGGGAAAGCCGTCTGCACCCTAGCCAAGTCAGTCAGTTTATTTGTGCCAGATAGCTAAAACACCACAATGGGAAATCTTTGTGCACCCACAGTATAGGCGAACCCCTCAAACTTTTTTGTAGCAAGTGTATAGGCAAACCCATCAAACGTCTCATTAAATCAGTTACGGTTCCTTTCATAACTCCAAAGACTGGATGAACCACGAAGAGGTTCCACAGGCCAAACCTGGCGCAGTTGCATCCCCCCCCAGGACCTCGGCCTCTGCCTACACCCTCAGCAATCGTGGGCATAAAGCGGACTCGAATGCTAGTACTGCTGCGAATGTCTCATTAATTCAGTTACGCTTTTTCTGATTGGTCCAAACCAGTGTCTCAGATAACTGTGGTAACACGAGAGCAAATACATTTCGACCAGCGCAGATCCCCAGACACCAAGGAGGAGGAGGAGGCATAATAAGCCCAAGAAACCGTGACCGAGGTAGGACCCGCAATAGTTTGTGAGGGAAGTACGTGAGTGGGCCCTGGGTCAGGCTCGGTCCCAGCAAATACCTTGTGTGACCCAAGGTGCCCTGAGTTACATAGCAATGGGAAATCCATGTGTTCACACAATATTCATTCTGTGTATGTGTCAGATAGCTGAACACCACGCTGGGAAAGCCGTCTGCACTCTGCACCCTACCCAAGTCATTCAGTGTATTTGTGCCAGATAGCTAAAACACCGCAATGGGAAATCTTTGTGCACCCACAGCATAGGCGAACCCATGAAACTCAAAGACAGTATTACACATGAAGAAATGAGAGTGCCCAAACATGGCAGAGTTTCACCCCACCAAGGACCTCGGCCCATACTTCTGCTATAGTCATTCAGTGTATTTGTGCCAGACAGCTGAACACCGCTATGGGAAACCTTTGTGCACCCACAGTATAGGCGGACCCCTGAAACATTTCTGGAGAAAGTGTATATGCGAACCTCTCAAAGCTTTCAGTAGCATGTGTATAGGCGGACCCTGAAACATTTCTGTAGCAAGAGTATAGGCGAACCCCTCAAACATTTCTGTAGCAAGACTATAGGCGAACACCTGAAAAAATTTGTTTACCAGAAGTATAGGCAAAGCCTGGAAAAATTAGTTGGCTTAGAGTATAGGTGAGGGCCTGAAAAATCGGTTTACCAAGAGTACAAGTGTACTCCTGAAAAACTGCCTTATCCGGAGGGCAGGTGAAACCCATAAACATCTTTTAAAGATACAGCTCATTGTTACCTAATTTGTAACAGAGCTTGGAGGTAGCCCAGTGAAAAAATTGGTTTTAACAGAGCCTTTTGGCTCGCAGAAAAATTGGCGGTTCAGCGTGATGACATGCTGTTTAAGGAGGAGGAGGAGAAGGAGTAATAATATCCGAGAGAGACAGAACAAGCTAATTCCCCCTTTTTTGTGGTGATATAAGATGCATTTTTCTCCTGTTGCAGCTAAAATAATCATTAGGTTCCACTGCTTTCCACCGGTGGAGAAGAGAAGTCTGGGGAAATCCAGCCTTTGTTCATCTTTATGAGTGTAAGCATGTCGGCGCTGGCAGTTGACAGGCAGGTACACTTATCCGCGATAATCCCCCCCCCCCCCCCCCCAGCTGCACTAAACACCCTCTCTGACAAGATGCTAGCGGCAGGGCAGGCCAGAACCTCAAGGGTGTACAGCGCAAGTTCGTGCCACGTGTCCAGCTTTGACACCCAATAGTTGTATGGAGCAGAGGCATCACAGAGGACGGTGGTATGGTCGGCTATGGACTCCCTCATCATCTTTTTACAGTGCTCCCTCCGGCTCAGCCTTGACTGGGGAGTGGCGACACAGTTTCGCTAGGGGGGCCATAAAACTGGCAAAGGCCTTGGAGAGTGTTCCCCTGCCTGCACTGGACATGCTGCCTGATCCCCGTGCCACCCCTGCTAGTTGGCACTCTGAACTGCGTCTTCTGCCGATAGCACTGTCAGATGGGAACTATTGCATCACTTTTTCCACCAGGGCCCTGTGGTATTGCATCACTCTCATACCCCTTCCCACTTTGGTAATGAGAGTGGAAAGGTTCTCCTTATACCGTGGGTCGAGAAGGGTGTACACCCAGTAATCCGTGTTGGCCAAAATGCGCCCAAAGCAAGGCTCACGGGAAAGGCAGCCTAAAGTGAAGTCAGCCAGTACGCAACACATCGCTGTCCTCACTAGGAGGATGACTTTCATTATCCTCCTCCTCCTCAGCCCATACACGCTGAACAGATGAGAGGCAAGCAGCATGGGTACCCTCTGCAATGTGCCCAGATGTCTCTTCCCCCTCCTCCAAAACGCACTGAGATATAGACATGAGGGTGGTCTGGCTATCAAGCAACATACTGTCATCCCCTGTCTCCTGTTCCAACCGCAAAGCAACGGCCTTTATGCTTAGCAGCGAACTTCGCAGCAGGCAAAGCAGCGGGATGGTAACGCTAATGATAGCCACATCGCCGCTCACCATTTGGGTAGACTCCTCAAAGTTTTCAAGGACCTGGCAGATGTCTGCTTTCTATGCCCACTCCTCTGTAAAGAACTGCGGAGGCTGACTACCACTGCGCCGGCCATGTTGCAGTTGGTATTCCAGCACGTGGGCACGTCGCACAGCAGTTGGTGCTCTGGCAGCTGAAACCGACGTTGCAGTGTCCTGAGGGTAGCAGAATCTGTGGTGGACTTGCGGAAATGTGCACACACGCGGCGCACCTTGCCAAGCAGGTCAGACAAGTGGGGGTAGTTCTTCAGAAACCGCTGAACCACCAGATTGAAGATGTGGGCCAGGCATGGCACGTGTGTGAGGCTGCCGAGCTGCAGAGCCGCCACCAGGTTACGGCCATTGTCACACACTACCATGCCCAGCTGGAGGCTCAGCGGCAAAAGCCAGAGGTTGGTCTGCTCTGTCAGACCCTGTAACAGCTCAGGGGGCGTGTGCTTCTTGTCACCTAAGCTGATTAGTTGCAGCACGGCCTGCTGACGCTTGTCCATTGCTGTTCTTCCATGCCGCGATACCGACTGCTGATGACGTGCTGCTCACACTTCTTAATTGAGAGGTGGAGGTAGCGAATGAGGAGGGGGGGGGGGGGGGTTGGAGGAGGTGGCATAATCTGAGGCAAATACCAGCACCGAGGTAGGACCCGCTATTCTCGGTGTGGGTAGCACGTGAGCGGTCCCAGCCTCCACCAAGTTCACCCAATGTGCTGTCAGGGAGATCTAGTGTCCCTGCCCGCCAGTACTTGTCCATGTATCCATCGTTAAGTGGACCTTCCCAGTAACTGCGTTGGTGAGGGCAGGTTAATGTTGCAGGAGACGTGCTGGTGTAGGATAAGGACGGCACACTGGGAACAATAGTGGTGACTGGGGACCGAGTAGCGCAGGACCGCCACCGCCATCATGTTTTTGAAAGCCTCTGTTTCCACAAGCCTGTACAGCAGCATCTCCAGGCTGATTAATTTGGCAATGTGCACGTTTAAAGCTTGTGCATGTGGGAGGGTGGCGGCGTATTTCCACTTTCACTCCAACACTTGTGTTAGCGACAACTGAACGCTGCGCTGAGAGGCATTGCTGGATGGAGTGGAGGACCGTGGAGGTGAGGGTGTGAGTGCAGGCCGGGAGGAGCTCGTGCCTGCGTCCTGGTAGGGGGATTGGATCTGTGTGGCAGGTTGTGGCACAGGGGAAGAGGCAGTGGTGTGACCCGGAGGCGGTGAATGACCTTCGTCCCACTTTGTGGGGTGCTTGGCCATCATATGCCTGCGCATGCTGGTGGTGGTGAGGCTGGTAGTGGTGGCTCCCCGGCTGATCTTGGTGCGGCACAGTTTGCACACCACTGTTCGTCGGTCGTCCGCGCTCTCACTAAAAATCATCCACACCTTTGAACACCTAGCCCTCTGCACGGAGGCTTGCCGCGAGGGGGTGCTATGGGAAACAGTTGGGGGATTCTTCGCTCTGGCCCTGCCTCTACCCCTGGCCACCCCACTGCCTCTTCCAACCTGTCCTGCTGCTACACTTGCCTGCCCCTCTGAAGCCCTGTCTTAAGTACGCTTAGCAAACCAGGTGGGGTCAGTCACCTCATCATCCAGCTGCTCTTCTTCCGAATCCTCTGTGCGCTCCTCCCTCGGACTAACTGCCCTTACTACTACCTCACTGATAAACAACTGTGTCTCATCCTCCTCACCAACAAAAAGCTCTTGAGACAGTTGCCGGAAATCCCCAGCCTCATCACCGGACTCCGGGAACTTTCCAAATGTTGAGCATCGGTCACAACAAACTCCTCAGGTGAGAGAGGAACCATTTTTTCCCACTCAGGGCAGGGACCCGAGAGCAGTTTCTGGGAGTCTGCCTGCTTAGAATCTGTCATTTTCCCGGAGGGACGAGGCTCAGAGGGAGGAGGAGCAGCCAGAGGATTCAGAGGTGCAGTCCCTACGCCAGGAGTAGTGGACTGCGTAGAAGACTGGGGGTTCGACACATTGCTGGATGCGTTCTCTGCCATCCAGGACAGGACCTGCTTACACTGCTGTGCTTGTAATAAGGTCTACCATGCGGACCTGCAAATTGTGATATGAAGCTAGGGAGCGTAGGGACTTGGTGCTCTCCTACTCCCGCAGCAGCCGACTGTGATTTACCCCGCCCAGGACCTTGGCCTGTGCCCACACCCTCACTTGGACGCCCACGTCCGCATCCACATCCTCGACCCTTACCCCTACTCCTCATCATGTCGGATTAAGGATAGAGCAGGGCCCAAATAAATTACCCCACTGTATAGCGCTAAGAACTGTGGCTAATTCACCGCACACAGAGACTTGTAGATAGCGGAGTCTCTATGCTGTGATTAGGAAAAAGTAACCCGCTGTCTTGCGCTGATACCTAGGGGTAATTTACCGCTCACAGAGACTTGTAGATAAAAGAGGCTGTATGGAGTGGGAGAAAACTAGAAAGCCAGTTGATAGTGCTGGTAACTGCGGCTACCTCAAACCCCGCCCCCCCAAGGAAAGGGTACTGTGAGACGCTCTGCACAGGGGTAGAAAACTATAAAACCAGTGGATAGTGCTGATAACTGCGGCTACTTCACCGAACACAGAGAATGGTATCTGTGAAATGCTCTGCAGTGGCCTATCTGTGAAATGCTCTGCAGTGGCCCAGGAAATATTAGCGTACTATTTAGCGATGAGAACTCTGCCTAATGCACTGCACTACACACAGAACAGTATAGCTGAAATGCTCTGCACGGGCCTAGATGCTTTAAAAAAAATTGGTGCACTACTGCTCCCAGCCAGCCACAACAGTAATGCACATAACGAGGAGTAGCCCTAAGAAGGACCATTGGGGTTCTTGAAGACAGGATCCTCCCTACTCTAATACTTTCCCTATTTCAGCGTCAGCAGCTCTTTCCCTAACCTCTGCCAGCATGCTTCTGAGGCGAGCCGCGGGCGGGACCAGTTTAAGTACTTGGCGGTCACCTGATCCCGCCAGGCACTCACTGCAGGGGGGTTCGATAGGACTGGCTGGTCACAGGAGGAAGTGGTAATGCCTTCCCCGCATGTCTATTGGCTAGAAAATGGCGCTAAACATGCAGGGAAGGGAAATGAAAGTGACTCGAGTACCGCGTGGTGTTCGTCTCGAGTAACGAGCATCTCGAGTACCCTAATACTGGAACGAGCATCAAGCTCAGACGAGTGTGCTCGCTCATCCCTAACCATGTGCTCTACTGCCATCATCTTCTATGTTTCTAGTTATAAGTCTCAACAAAATTAACTTACTTGAATTTGTGTGAGCAGAGAAAGATATTGCTTTATTCATAGTACTGGGCTCCCTATATGGAGAGGAGAGGCCTTATGGGACCACCAAGGCTCCTGGGCCCGGGTGCAACCGCATCCCCTACTGCCAAACACTGTTAGGTAAATGTATCATCACATTTGAGTTTTCTTTGTGATCACCGGAGGTTAGAGTAGCTGGATCTGTGACAATGAGCTAGATGCTGCACCAGCTTCTTTAGTGGTAAGTAAACTATAAAGACTTTTTGGAAACCTACTAATGCATCTTGGACTTACAGTCCTTTTTCGTAGATATCATACTAGTCTTCAGCTGTGACTGGTCTACATCTTGGGCTTTGTGAAATGAGTGGAGGGATGGAGTTAGACATTTAACTTTGAAAATTCCCTGAGCCTATCTCCTCACTATGACAATTCCATAACATCGTAAGATGATTATAATAAAATATACTACTTACGCAACAACGGGAGAGTCACTGGAGGAAGTGGATGCTTTTTCCCATCCGTTACTTGGGTTTGTCTGCTTGCAGTGACACCTTTTTGTCGATCATAGAGGTCAGTATCTGCCCTCAGTGGAGTCATCTCCTTAGAAGTTCTTTGAAGTGATGGAGCGGTTCTCTGAACCCAAGTGGAAACCATTGTATGTCTTGTGTCCACATCTCCTGGAGGCACAGTCAGAGATGAAGCTTGTCTTGAAGAACGTGTTTGTGTCTGAGGATCCTGTCCACTAGTTACAGTCATCTTTGTAGTACCTGCAGAGTTGAGTTGTGGACCATTTCCTGCCCATAAAGGCATCACCGTATATGGTCTTTGCAACATCTCAATGCTAACAATCGTTGTCCAACCTGGCATCTTCAGTGGAGATCCATTCTGAGCCTTGTGACTCGAAAACAAGACACTATTATCCTTGTGTTGAAGCAAAGACAGTTTGTCTGAAGGTTGGTGTTGTGCTTTTTGTGGAACGGTAATCATCATGGAAGGAGAGTTGGTAGGGGCAAATTTATTTTCTTTTGAAGCTACTCCATGGATGAGTGCTGGGAAATGGGTGGGAAGAAGATTTTCAATTCTTAAAGTAGTTTCTTCAGTAGTAGAAACTGAGTTACTTTGTTTTCCCACTGAAGCCTTTGATACTCCCAAAGTTTTCTTTCTTGTTTGTTCAAGGTCAAAATGTCCCTCACTCCAATGCTGCCGTGTTACTGCTTGGCTATCGAGAAAACCTTCACGTATAGAAGAACTTGTAGAGGCTGGAAGATCAACATTACATGTCAGTAACACATAACACTGAAGCTGAGATGACAATTCTTAGGATGATTTCCAAGTTTTTGTATTAGTTCCTAAAAATATAAGAAATTGATGACATTTTGCAGTATTTTGGAGTTTTTTTT
This sequence comes from Eleutherodactylus coqui, assembly GCF_035609145.1. Lineage (NCBI taxonomy): Eukaryota > Metazoa > Chordata > Amphibia > Anura > Eleutherodactylidae > Eleutherodactylus > Eleutherodactylus coqui. The sequence goes on from NC_089845.1 coordinate 175,551,698, forward strand.
TAACCTGATTTTATGCCATGGGGCAGAGGCAAAATTTGTGGCACTGGTGAATCCACAAAAGATTGCACTATTGTGAGAAGATGATGAAGGCCAAGGCAGTCCTCGCTATTGGCATCACACACACATATAGATACATATACTGTGCTGTCTACAGTTGAACCTCTAGATTTGGTTTCTTGAGAGTACTAGAACATCTGATATGTTGTCAGTTGGATGCCGATACAGACCATTACTAGCCACTACACTGGGACAAAATGGCTGGTGCTTTTTGCACTCAACCCCCTTCCCATTGCCCTGTCCATATTCCCCATGACCCAGAGTAAAGATGGCTGACTGACCAGTCATCTCATCAGCACCACAGTAGTTTTATACCTGCACATGGTATATACATGATTGTATAAAAACACAAATACATAATGGACTCACATACAATATTAGCAATTGTAGCAGGTGGCATATTTGGTTGCCTTTTAGCACAATCAATGCCAGACATTAAGTAGTAACATATAAAGAACGGAAGATACACAAACATGTTTCATCCTCTACATGCATGCTGGTCCATGACAATTGAAACAATAGAGGACTAGTCTCAATAACCAGAAGTGGCGGTCCGGACTGCCCACCCAAGAAGTGGCGGTCCGGACTGCCCACCCAAGAAGTGGCGGTCCGGACTGCCCACCCAAGAAGTGGCGGTCCGGACTGCCCACCCAAGAAGTGGCGGTCCGGACTGCCCACCCAAGAAGTGGTGATCCAGATTCCATTGAACATTAAGGGTTTTATTTTAGGAAGGGTGTGTGAGCCCACCTAAAGCGTCATTTACATGCTAGACCTGTGTAGCAGATATGCCACTCACATGCTGGACACATTTCAGTATGCACACACTGCATACACATGCCCATTCACAGCTGGACAAATAATACAATCATGCCATTCAGACATATGGTACATGCCACACAAAAGACACATGTTGACCTACTACACACTAGTCACTTGCCAAATTTATTTTGACCAGTGATGACAATCCGTTATGCTGGAGAGAGATATCTCCAACAGGGAACAAGTTAGTATCCAATAGTCGGAAGCACCTCACCTAATATAATGAGCTCCACCTCCAATATGGGTAAGTCTTGCCCCTTCTATCATGGTAGTAAACTGCTACTTGCCCTCTTGTGTGAAAGGACCTCTCAGCTTTCTGGGCCCTAGTGCAACTAAGCATTATGTCCACTCTTGTCCATGTCAGCTCCAGGTTGTTTGTTGCAACTTGTCTTGACCAAAATAAAATAACCTCAAACCAATAATCAGGGTTTGCACCCAACTAGTCCCAGTAATGGTCCATCAAAATCAACTCAAACCCTTAAAAAGGACCAATTTTTCTGATAAAACTTAACCTATATTGATTCAATTAAAAAAAGTAGAATATCCAAAAAAGAATCCTGTTATGGTCCTACTACATTAATACTAAGTGGGGTAGCTGCCCTGACAAGGACGGCCGCACTCTCAGACCTCTCCCTAGAAAACCTTAGTCTAATAATGATACAGAATAAGAAGTAATGTTTGAACCAGAATCATAATAGGGCTTGTTGTTTCTATCCAACTTGGTAAATAACAGCACATTGAATGGGGACTTTTTGAAGCACAGACATTAGAGATGCACTTACTTCTCCGTGTCCACAGTTCTGTTGGAACATTCTTAATAAAGTCCTCATTTTCTGCAGATGCTACGAAGTTCGGCAAAATGGATTCTAAATCTGGTGTACAAACATAAATTAGAGAACACAAAATGTGAGAAACTAGATAGCTAGACTGCTCCCAACTCTTCACGCTCCGAGCCCTTAACTGGTTGGACTTGTGACCGTAGCCTCTATTCACACCACTGTCATGGGCTGTCCCTAATGAATAGAATCAAAGCAAATATTGTGACCAGTAGTGGATTTACATCTCAGGAACTTGTAGGTATCAATTGCCTGGTGGCACAGAGACCACAGTTATAGGAGACGTAGTTGCCCCCTGAGCCCTGCTGTCTGTGGAGGCCCAGAGCCTCTTTATGGCATAAGCTGCCACATAGGCTGTGCACCAACTCTAACTTTGCTCTGCTCTTGATTTAAGCCCCAAGTCAAGTCATCTGCAATCACTGTAGTCTTCTATTTGTTAATATCTATATTACTGTGATCTAGGGCAGTGAAGGGATTAATGCCCTCTTTCCAGGTTATCTATAAGGGATTTGTGTCAATATTTATGGTGGTCTAGGGCTGTGATGAGGTTAGTGTTACCATCCTTGGTGGTCTGGGGCTGTGAGGAGGTTAGAATTAGCATGCCTGGTGGTCTAGGGCTTTGAGGAGGTAGGTGTTAGCATCCCTGGTGGTCTAGGGCAGTAAAGGGATTCATTTTAGCATTCTTGCTGGTTGGGCATGGTTGGTTTTTGTGTTGATGTCCCTTCCAGAGATAATTTGGACCTCTGTACTGTGGAATGCAGCAGAGTATAAGCGACTTGATTGTCTATCAAGGTTGCATGGCTGTGTGCTTGATGAAGCAGCTGAATGCAATAACTAGCAGGGAGGTTCACATATCTTTAACCATATAATGTATAGCATGCAGCATATGCTTTTCAACAAATGGGATCAGTGGGAGAGTACGCAGCTGCCAATGGTGTGTGGACTCCTCAGACACACGCATGCAGCGCAAACAATGATGCTCAGTGAAAGGAAAGGGTTAAATGAAATCCAAAATTAGCAATGGATTTAATTAGCCATCTTTCTGCTGCGTTGATGCAATTAAATGACTGACAAGTAGAAGTGGATTCGGGGATACAAAGAAAGAGGAACTTATTGAGATGAACGACCAATTAGAGGCAGAGAATAGGCGCGGTCGGCCGTATTTATCACAGCGCCATTTCATTATAAGGATTTATGAGACTGAAACGTTTCCTGTTTGTTTTCCCGCATCCTCCGGGATAGAATCACGTTCATTATTTATGCGCACTACATATTACGTACCCGGCGCGGAGGAACCATTCGGGGGGAAGGTAAGATTTACGACAGGAGGCTTCTGTGTCAAATCCCACAAGTCAGATAAATTTCTCCCTAATTAAAAAAATATGATAAATAATCCCAAAAAGCTGCCGGCGCCTCCGCTCGCTCCGCTAATGACATTTCATTTACCTGTTCTGCCTGTCATCACACAGAAGTAGATGCAGTCTGATTCATTGCTTTGGCTTACTGAAAGAAAGAGACATTCCTTAGCAATCAGGAGAAACAACCTTCCCGCCGCCGCCGCCGCCGCGGTCAGACCTCCAGACTTAATTACAGCGCCAGAAATAAGAAAGACGTTGGAGAAAGTTTTACTCCAAAATACACAACTAACAGGAACCTTCTTTAGGGACTCGGGAGACACCAGCATTCACTTTGAACAATAAATGTGTGAGGCAAGTGTTTATTAGGCCACGCCTTTTTATGCCAAGACACCCCCTTTGTGCCCCCTCACAGTAACAGTGCCCCTCAATGACCCCCTCACGGTATAGCATACTTCTAAATAATAGATACAAGTTCTACACAGTGATAGTGATTACAGTGCAGCTACCCCCAGTGATAGTGATTACAGTGCAGCTACCCCCAGTGATAGTGATTACAGTGCAGCTACCTCTAGTGATAGTGATTACAGTGCAGCTACTCCCAGTGATAGTGATTACAGTGCAGCTACCCCCAGTGATAGTGATCACAGTGCAGCTACCCCCAGTGATAGTGATTACAGTGCAGCTACCCCCAGTGATAGTGATTACAGTGCAGCTACCCCCAGTGATAGTGATTACAGTGCAGCTACCTCTAGTGATAGTGATTACAGTGCAGCTACCCCCAGTGATAGTGATTACAGTGCAGCTACCCCCAGTGATAGTGATCACAGTGCAGCGACCCCCAGTGATAGTGATCACAGTGCAGCGACCCCCAGTGATAGTGATCACAGTGCAGCGACCCCCAGTGATAGTGATTACAGTGCAGCTACCCCCAGTGATAGTGATTACAGTGCAGCTACCTCTAGTGAAAGTGATTACAGTGCAGCTACCCCCAGTGATAGTGATTGCAGTGCAGCTACCCCCAGTGATAGTGATTGCAGTGCAGCTACCCCCAGTGATAGTGATCGCAGTGCAGCTACCCCCAGTGATAGTGATCGCAGTGCAGCTACCCCCAGTGATAGTGATTGCAGTGCAGCTACCCCCAGTGATAGTGATTGCAGTGCAGCTACCCCCAGTGATAGTGATCACAGTGCAGCTACCTCCAGTGATAGTGATTACAGTGCAGTTACCCCCAGTGATAGTGATTACAGTGCAGTTACCCCCAGTGATAGTGATTACAGTGCAGTTACCCCAAGTGATTACAGGGGGCGTTTTCTCTGATTCGCAACATTCGTTTTAGTTTTTCTTCTCTATCTGGATGCAGACTGCCATGAATACTTCTTCCAGTCACAACTCATTTCTGCACAGTCTCCTCATTCTGCTGCTGCCAATTAAGCTCTCCACAACCCACCCATAGTCATAGAATCATAGAGTTAAAAGGGACCTCAAGGGTTGTCAGGTCCAGCCCCCTGCTCAGCGCAAGATCACTAAATCATCTCAGACAGATGTTTGTCCGGCCCATGGAGACTTCCATTGCAGTCATGGGATTACTTTGGTGGCTTCAATTACTAATAGTGCACCCTCTATGACCCAACCAAACTACAGTGCACCCTGTGTAGCCCCACTAAGTTATAGTGCCACACATGTAGTCTCACTTATAGCACCCCTTCTATGGCCCCACTGTGTTATAATGCCCGCTAAGGAAGCCCACCTAATTATAGTGTCTTCACGACATAATATTGGCCCCCTCCCTCATCAGGCCTCCAGTCTCCCATCTTCTTTCATCATCTCCATATAGGACTGTGCAAGGTATCCCCAGCCTCCTCCCCAAGCTCCAGAACTGGAAAGGGGGGAGGGGTCTGTGTTCTGCCCCACATAAACCGAAGCTACATAACATTCCATTCTAGGTGTTTAGTGGTTACAGCACCATCTAGCTGTGTTACAAATGTATTACAACTTGTTTTTCTACCATAAAGAGTGATGTATTATGGGTAGTTTGCAAGGCATTGTGGGAAGCCAGAACTTCCAGTCAGAGACACACTTATCTTTGCTCTCTCCTCTTCAAAATCCACCATCCTTGTAAAAGCATATCTGGTAAGGAAGCTTCCCTTGTTTCAGAGACAGAATGTTCTGCAGAGCTGTTCAGCGGTCGGTTGTGTTGTGACTCAGGGAGTTAGAACTGTTTAGCCATGCAGCACTATGTGTAGCAGCCATTGTGCCATGTGCCTCCATGTTACTGTTATGTAATGTTATGTATCATACTTATGTGAATTATCTGTATTCTTATAGTTTTACCAATCAATCCTCGCATTATCACAAGCCCAATCGCATCGAATGCACGCTTGTATGCTACGATCTGTTAGCCAATAAACCCGTCAGATTAAGAAGAGCAGCTTGTTTATTTGGAAGACAGAAATGGTTAAGCTGAATGTCGGACTGCACACTGTGTGAACGTGTGAGACAGAACAGTAAAACAGATGCTAGTCACCAGCGATGGTGGATCAGACTAGACGGAGCCGCCATCAGCCACGCGGTCTTACATACAAGATTGCAGCGGCCGCCATTTAGTCACAAGAAACAAGAGTGCAGCCCCCAGTAAACGCAGCAGGATCTAAACCAAGCTGAAGTCTGTTCCTACCTGGACTGAGTCTGCACAGAGACATTAAGCAGCCAACCTACAGGCACACAATGTCTACTAGCCAGACATCCTCCTATAAGACCAGGTCACGAGCAAGCTGCTCTAGCAGGTCCTCAATAAGAGACATGGCTGCTCTCGCCCGCGCAGAAGCTGAGGCAGCAAAAGTAAGGTCCACCTTTGCAGCACAAGAGACGCAACTGAAGCTAAAGCAAGCAGATCAAGAAAAAGAGAGAGTCTGCCTGCAGGCGTCACTGGATAAACTCGCCACAGAGAAAGAAGCCACAGCCGCATTAGCCAAGGCAGAGTTCCTAGAAGCCGCAGAGTTCCCCGAATTAGAGAAACACAGCCAGGTACTCGGGTTAGGCCTAGACCAAGAAGATCCAGCACAGCGCGTCTCAGAATATGTCCATCGACATCCCAAGGCAGAAGACGGCTACGATCCAGTAGATCAAACAGAGCGTCAAAGACCCCACTTCGAGACACAGTACCTCGAACAGGACGGTATGCGACAAAGCGGTGCTGACCACGACTACCACCCTACAAAAAGGAAGCTACAACCCTCTCCCCGGCTTAAAGAGACAGCTTTCGCATCAGAGTGGTATTTAACAGACTGCCCTAAGCCAGAAACTCCTAAAAGGTATGGTGATACACTTCACACGCAGCATAACCACAGCACACCGGGTAGTATTGGCGCTAACCAGGCTATCGTGGACTTCGCTAGGTTCTTTGCTAAACGAGAACTGGTTACCAAGGGACTTATAAAGTTCACTGATCGCCCAGAGAACTACCGAGCATGGCGAGCCTCCTTCCAGAACGCCATAAGGGACTTGGGTCTCTCCTGCAGTGAGGAGTTAGATCTCTTGGTAAAGTGGCTTGGAAGCGAGTCTGCTGAACACGCCAAAAGTGTCAGAGACATTAACATAAACTATCCGGGCGAAGGCCTAAAGATGGTGGGGGAACGACTTGATGAGTGTTATGGGTCAATAGAGGCTACAGAAAATGCTTTATTTAAGAGAATTGATAATTTTCCCAAAATAGTAGGTAAGATTTACCAGAAACTCAGGGAACTTAGTGACTTATTAACTGAGGTACAGGTTGCTCAGGCAGAAGGAGATCTGCCAGGGCTAGCATTCCTGGACACTGCCAGGGGTGTTAATCCAATTGTCCAAAAACTCCCTTATAACTTACAGGAGAAGTGGATCACGCATGGTTCCCATTATAAACAGGCTCATAATGTACCATTTCCCCCCTTTCGGGTATTTGTAGGCTTTGTTGCTCAACAGGCAAGGATCAGAAACGATCCCAGTTTTGACTTTACATTGTCCCATTACCCCTGGTGTCAAACCTCTTCAAACACCAGTAGCGGTCCACAAAACTAATGTTGCCTCCACAGGTTCTCCTTACAGGTTGTTTAAGCCTCATCAAGAAGAGAACAAACATGAGGATCCTACCAAACAATGCCCCTTGGACAAGAAACCACACTCCTTGCTAAAATGCAGAGCCTTCAGGGAGAAGTCTTTAGAGGATCGCAAGGAATTCCTGAAAGAAAACAACATCTGCTTCAGGTGCTGCACTACAACATCACACTTTGCCAGGAACTGTAAGGTCAGTTGGACATGCATGGAATGTGGTAGCACAGAACACAACACGGCTCTACACCCTGGACCACCCTCTCAGGGATCATCCCATGCAGAGGAACAGGACAGAGAGCAGATAGACACAGCAATAGTCACTTCTCAGTGTACAGAGATCTGTAAAGGACTCACAGGAGGGAAGTCATGCTCCAAAATCTGCCTTGTCAGGGTTTATCCTGTCGGCCACCGAGATAAGGCGATCAAGGTGTACACAATCTTAGATGACCAAAGCAACAGGTCTTTAGCTAAATCCACCTTCTTCGACACCTTCAACATCGTAGGGCCTGGTTCTCCTTACTCCTTAAGGACGTGCGCAGGTACCGTTGAGACGGCGGGGAGGAAGGCAACTGGATACATGGTAGAATCCATAGATGGTCAGACCTGCTTGCCCCTGCCAACCATACTGGAATGCAACCACATTCCTGACAACCGGTCTGAGATACCTACACCAGAGGTAGCAGCATACCACCCCCACCTCAGACGTATAGCTCACCTGATACCGAAACTTGATCCAAAAGCCCCAATAATCCTACTCCTTGGAAGAGACATACTACGAGTTCATAAGGCTAGGGGACAGATTAACGGTTCCCAGAATGCTCCATACGCCCAGAGACTTGACCTAGGATGGGTCATCATTGGAGACGTCTGTCTAGGAGGAGCACACAAGCCGACCTCAGTCAACAGTATGCTTACCAACACACTAGAAAGTGGACGTCCTTCCCTATTCCAGCCATGCCACAACAGTTTCCTGATAAAAGAATTGCCACAAAGCACTCCCGTGCCTTGTCCCTTCACAGATCCCTCCTGTGAAGACCACGCCTGCGACGGTGAGCAAGATCACTTAGGGTGCACAGTCTTTCACAGGACAAGAGAGGACAACAGGGTCGTGATATCCATAGAAGACAAGCTGTTCTTGGATATCATGGATCAAGAAATAGTAAAGGACAAGTCCAAAAGCTGGGTCGTACCTCTACCGTTCAAAACCCAGAGACGACGCCTGCCTAACAACAAAGAACTCATCTACAGCCGATTTATTTCCCTCAAACACAAACTCCAGAGAACACCAGAGACAAAGGAACATTTCTTCACCTTCATGGAAAGAATATTCCAGAACAACCACGCAGAAGTGGCACCCGTGCTCCAAGACTCCCAGGAGTGTTGGTACTTGCCCATATTCGGCGTTTATCACCCCAAAAAACCAGCACAGATAAGGGTAGTATTTGATTCAAGTGCCAGGTGTGAAGGCGTCTCGCTAAATGATGTCTTACTGTCCGGTCCAGACCTCAACAACAGACTTCTAGAGGTACTCCTCCGCTTCCGCAGGGATTCTGTAGCATTTATGGCCGACATACAACAAATGTTTCACTGCTTTCTCGTCAAGGAAGAACATAGAAACTACTTAAGGTTCTTCTGGTACCGCAACAACGACCCTAACGAGGACATCATAGAGTACCGAATGAGGGTGCACATCTTTGGAAACAGTCCTTCCCCTGCAGTTGCTATCTATGGTCTGAGACACTCAGCCCGAGAGAGTGAAGCAAAATACGGGTCTGATGTCAGGTCCTTTGTAGAAAGGGACTTCTATGTGGACGACTGCTTGAAGTCTACACCCACGAACGAGACCGCAATCAATCTCCTGAAAAGAGCTCAAGAAATGCTTACTCAATCTAATCTGAGGTTGCACAAAATCGCCTCTAACAGCCGTGAGTTAATGGAGGCCTTCTCACCCCAAGATCATTCAAGCAATCTAAAGGACTTGGATCTTAGCACAGACTCCCTTCCCATGCAACGGAGCCTTGGTCTGCTCTGGGAGTTAAAGGCGGACACATTTACCTTCCAGATCAGCAAGGAAGAAAAGCCTTTCACACGCAGAGGGGTCCTGTCTACCATAAACAGCTTATATGATCCTCTGGGATTCGTAACGCCTGTTACCATCCAAGGAAAAATGATGCTAAGAGACTTCACCACAGAGACGTCTGATTGGGATGATCCGCTTCCCATGGAGAAAAAAAGACATGTGGACAGGATGGAGAAAGTCTCTTGAAGCTTTGTCCAGTCTTCACGTGGCACGTCCATATGCTTCCGTGCCTTCAACGGAAGTCAAGATGCAAAAACTGTATATCTTCTGCGATGCTTCCGTCAAGGCGATTGCTGCCATAGCATACCTAAAGACGATAGACGTCAAGGAACAATGCCATATAGGGTTTGTTATGAGCAGAGCCAAACTGGTGCCACTCCGCGAGCACACTATACCCAGACTGGAACTATGCGCTGCTGTGCTTGCGGTAGAGTTGGCTGAACTTATAACATCGGGAATGAATCTGGAAATCGAGGAAGTCGAATTTTACACAGACAGCAAGGTAGTCTTAGGATATATTCGCAACGAAACCAGACGCTTTTACGTCTATGTCTGCAATAGGGTGCTAAGGATCAGGAGGTCCACTTGTCCCAAGCAATGGCACTATGTTCCTACACACCATAATCCGGCAGACCATGCAACTAGATCTGTAGCAGCGGGTGGCCTTAAGAATACAACATGGTTTACGGGTCCTGCATTTCTGTACCGTTCAACGTCTTACAGCATTGGCTCCGACTCATTTGAATTGGTAAACCCAGATACCGATGAAGAAATCCGACCCGAAGTATCTGCTCTATGCACGGTGACTTTGGAACACCAACTCAAATCCCATCGTTTTAACAGATTCTCCACTTGGATGTCGCTCGTTCGTGCTATAGCCTGTTTAACCATATAGATCAGTCTTATAGGTCAACATTACCTGTGAGTCAAAGACCTTGCAAAGGTTGGCATCGCTGCAAACATGCCTTTACCGCTACCAATCTGGACAGAGCCAAGAGCATAATAATTCGCACTATACAACATGAATGTTGTGCTAAAGAAATAGACTACCTCAACAAAGGCCAAACAGTCTCCAAGGGCAGCGCCTTGAAGAAGCTTGATCCCATCATTGACCAAGATGGGTCCCTAAGAATAGGAGGTCGCCTACAAGCAGCCAAAGTGGAATTTAAGGAGAAACATCCTATGGTAATTCCCGGGCATCATCACGTCACAAATCTGCTCGTACTCATCACCAACACGTTCCCGAGCAAGGATGGGAAGGTACGCAAGTTCGAGGTCAAAGTGTGGAAGCCTGGGGAAGGCAAACTATTCCTCAGGCCAGTCGCGGAACTTGTTTTGTTGTTTTCACTGGAAAGACCCAATAGTGACGTCCGTTGACGTCAGACAGAGAGTGTTCTGCCCCACATAAACCGAAGCTACATAACATTCCATTCTAGGTGTTTAGTGGTTACAGCACCATCTAGCTGTGTTACAAATGTATTACAACTTGTTTTTCTACCATAAGGACTGATGTATTATGGGTAGTTTGCAAGGCATTGTGGGAAGCCAGAACTTCCAGTCAGAGATAGACAGAGTTCAGACTTGCCTTTGCTCCCTCCTCTTCAAAATCCACCATCCTTGTAAAAGCATATCTGGTAAGAAAGCTTCCCTTGTTTCAGAGACAGAATGTTCTGCAGAGCTGTTCAGCGGTCAGTTGTGTTGTTACTCAGGGAGTTAGAACTGTTTAGCCATGCAGCACTATGTGTAGCAGCCATTGTGCCATGTGCCTCCATGTTACTGTTATGTAATGTTATGCCTCATACTTATGTGAATTATCTGTATTCTTATAGTTTTACCAATCAATCCTCGCATTATCACAAGCCCAATCGCATCGAATGCACGCTTGTATGCTACGATCTGTTAGCCAATAAACCCGTCAGATTAAGAAGAGCAGCTTGTTTATTTGGAAGACAGAAATGGTTAATCTGAATGTCGGACTGCACACCGTGTGACCGTGTAAGAAGACAGAACAGTCTGTGCAAGAAGCGCGCCGGGCAGCAGCGAAGCTCTGTGTAATAATGATACAGAAGAGCTACTTCTATTATTCCCCTGAGGTGGAGGAATGCAGAGGAGGGAAGGGCAGGATATGTCACCTGCCTCCCGGGATGGTGGGACAGCCCAAAAAGTTGGCACAGCTGGGAGGCTTGTGCTGTAGTGCGGGATGCATGAGCAGGGTCATACATAGCTTTATAGGGAAAGATTGAGTAGAACTTGTTATTTATTGAGTTACATCACTGCTCAGTCTGGCCTTATGAGTCCAGGGGGCGGTCCTACTCAATGATTCTCTTATACACACTCATATTGAGTAGGCCCGCCCCCCGGACTCATCAGCCCAGACTGAGGAAGGACATAACTTGGTAAATGACAAACAAGGAGAGACAGAAAAGAAAAATCCTCAGCGCTCAGAGAAAAGGGTACAATGTGTCAATAGGAACGGTTGAAATGATGGAAAAATAAAAGGACTTACTTCACAGAGGCGTCCAAGTAATAGACGCCCCCAGTCCCAGCAAGCGTAGCAAATTACCGTCGGCAGCAGTGGAAATAGCTCATCAATTTATTAGGTAGACGCGTTTCGGCCTTACAGCATTATGGCCTGTTAGTTTTCTGCCCTCTTCCAGAGTTTATTTCATGCACTTCCAGCCTATGTAATAACTCAGGATCTGTTCCTAACAGGTCAGCTTCCTTTGGCACATTGTACCCTTTTCTCTGAGCGCTGAGGATTGTGCTTTCTCTCCTTGTTTGTCATTTACTCCACCATATCCATGATTGGAGCTCCCTCAAGCTGCTCTACACTGCACTAGTTGCCTGTATACATTGGGTACAATCACCATCCACCTGACCAGGAGTTCTACGTATATCATCACCTCATCGCGAGCCATGATGACCTCTTTGGATATCTAAATAAGCGAGCGCCACCTATCAAAAACTCCGATTGGTAAATGACAAGCTATACTGAATGATTTCCTATATAAATCGGTCTGTAAGTTGACGCCTACAGATAGGACACCAAGATCAGTGTGACTGACGCGGCGTCCTGCAGACAATTAGACAGACTATTATATACTGTCCTACCTAACGTAATTGGACCCAGAGCAAGAATGAACAGTCGTCATCATTTCCCTATAGGAATACTCAGCGGGGCTCCTTTGGCCCTAATACCACCAGATACTTTCTACTAACGTCTGATACATTTCAGCTGGGATTTCCCTCCATTCATCCTACAAATATCTGGAGTTCTCTCAAAGAAGATGGCCGCTGTTCATATTTTCTGACCTGACATTCCAGTTCCTTTCAGAGATGTTCAGTAGGTTCAGGTTGGGACTCTAAGCAGCTGGTCTAATTGTGGGACATCCATATCTTCAAACCAACGTAAAACGGCGCTGGACTTCTGACAAGGGGCGCTGTCTTGTTGGGAGTATGGCCGACCATCCCCAGAGAACTGCCAGATTGTCAGCAGCATAGTATTCTTTAGATCAGTGAGACTGAGTGCCCAAACTTCAATCCAAACCCCACTTATTTATCGCAAAGTGCCAACATGTCAGGGGGCGGGGCTTATGATGGCGTCTGATTTTACCTCCGTTATTATGAAAAATAATCAGCCGTGTATCCACAGCAGATGTCACGCTATGCGGCGCTCCCCTCACCTCCTCCAAAGGCTTCTCGCTGTCAGCGCTCCACGTCTTCAAGTTCCCAGCGGCCTGTAGTGGCCTCACACAATAGGCATCACCTGACCAGCAGCATGGTACCTGACCGGCATCACCTGACCAGCAGCATGGCACCTGACCGGCATCACCTGACCAGCAGCATGGCACCTGACCAGCAGCATGGCACCTGACCGGCATCACCTGACCAGCAGCATGGCACCTGACCGGCATCACCTGACCAGCAGCATGGCACCTGACCAGCAGCATGGCACCTGACCAGCAGCATGGCACCTGACCTGCATTACCTGACCAGCAGCATGGCACCTGACCGGCATCACCTGACCAGCAGCATGGCACCTGACCGGCATCACCTGACCAGCAGCATGGCACCTGATCAGCAGCATGGCACCTGACCGGCATCACCTGACCAGCAGCATGGCACCTGATCAGCAGCATGGCACCTGACCGGCATCACCTGACCAGCAGCATGGCACCTGACCGGCATCACCTGACCAGCAGCATGGCAGCTGACCTGCATCACCTGACCAGCAGCATGGCACCTGACCGGCATCACCTGACCAGCAGCATGGCACCTGACCGGCATCACCTGACCAGCAGCATGGCACCTGACCGGCATCACCTGACCGTCATCACGGCACCTGACCGGCATCACCTGACCGTCATCACGGCATCACCTGACCGGCATCACCTGACCGGCATCACCTGACCAGCAGCATGGCACCTGACCGGCATCACCTGACCAGCAGCATGGCACCTGACCGGCATCACCTGACCAGCAGCATGGCACCTGACCGGCATCACCTGACCAGCAGCATGGCAGCTGACCTGCATCACCTGACCAGCAGCATGGCAGCTGACCGGCATCACCTGACCAGCAGCATGGCACCTGACCGGCATCACCTGACCAGCAGCATGGCACCTGACCGGCATCACCTGACCAGCAGCATGGCACCTGACCGGCATCACCTGACCAGCAGCATGGCACCTGACCGGCATCACCTGACCAGCAGCATGGCACCTGACCTGCATCACCTGACCAGCAGCATGGCAGCTGACCGGCATCACCTGACCAGCAGCATGGCACCTGACCTGCATCACCTGACCAGCAGCATGGCACCTGACCGGCATCACCTGACCAGCAGCATGGCACCTGACCGGCATCACCTGACCGGCATCACGGCACCTGACTGGCATCACCTGACCGGCATCACCTGACCAGCAGCATGGCACCTGACCAGCAGCATGGCACCTGACCGGCATCACCTGACCAGCAGCATGGCACCTGACCGGCATCACCTGACCAGCAGCATGGCACCTGATCAGCAGCATGGCACCTGACCGGCATCACCTGACCAGCAGCATGGCAGCTGACCGGCATCACCTGACCAGCAGCATGGCAGCTGACCGGCATCACCTGACCAGCAGCATGGCAGCTGACCGGCATCACCTGACCAGCAGCATGGCAGCTGACCGGCATCACCTGACCAGCAGCATGGCAGCTGACCGGCATCACCTGACCAGCAGCATGGCACCTGACCGGCATCACCTGACCAGCAGCATGGCAGCTGACCTGCATCACCTGACCAGCAGCATGGCAGCTGACCTGCATCACCTGACCAGCAGCATGGCACCTGACCTGCATCACCTGACCAGCAGCATGGCACCTGACCGGCATCACCTGACCAGCAGCATGGCACCTGACCGGCATCACCTGACCAGCAGCATGGCACCTGACCGGCATCACCTGACCAGCAGCATGGCAGCTGACCTGCATCACCTGACCAGCAGCATGGCACCTGACCGGCATCACCTGACCAGCAGCATGGCACCTGACCAGCAGCATGGCAGCTGACCTGCATCACCTGACCAGCAGCATGGCACCTGACCGGCATCACCTGACCAGCAGCATGGCACCTGACCGGCATCACCTGACCAGCAGCATGGCACCTGACCGGCATCACCTGATCAGCAGCATGGCACCTGACCGGCATCACCTGATCAGCAGCATGGCACCTGACCTGCATCACCTGACCAGCAGCATGGCACCTGACCTGCATCACCTGACCAGCAGCATGGCACCTGACCGGCATCACCTGACCAGGCCACTGGGAGCACTGACAGCGGTTAGCCCTTGAAGGAGGTGAAACGAGGGCTGTATAGTATGAGGTCAGCTGCAGATACGCAGCTAATTACCAGTCAAAATCTGCACCGATGGTGTGAATTTTGACTGATTTTTGGATATGGAAATGCTACCTAATTTGCCACGAAAATTTCTGCAGGGGACATTTGGCAGCACTTCCGCTGCATGTAAACATACCCTAAGTCAGTTTGAGGTATGCTTCCACATGCAGAGTTTTTCTAGTAGTACGTGAACTCTATATCAGCTCCAGAAGTAATAGTGATCCTTACATCGGCCCCAGTCATAATAGTGATCCTTACATCGGCCCCAGTCATAATAGTGATCCTTACATCGGCCCCAGTCATAATAGTGATCCTTACATCGGCCCCAGTCATAATAGTGATCCTTACATCGGCCCCAGTCATAATAGTGATCCTTACATCGGCCCCAGTCATAATAGTGATCCTTACATCGGCCCCAGTCATAATAGTGATCCTTACATCGGCCCCAGTCATAATAGTGATCCTTACATCGGCCCCAGCCATAATAGTGATCCTTACATCGGCCCCAGTCATAATAGTGATCCTTACATCGGCCCCAGTCATAATAGTGATCCTTACATCGGCCTCAGTCATAATAGTGATCCTTACATCGGCCCCAGTCATAATAGTGATCCTTACATCGGCCCCAGTCATAATAGTGATCCTTACATCGGCCCCAGTCATAATAGTGATCCTTACATCGGCCCCAGTCATAATAGTGATCCTTACATCGGCCCCAGCCATAATAGTGACCCCCCAGTGGACACACAAACAAAAAAATCCGTATCATACAGTAACACTTAAAGATCAGTATCGATCCTGGACGTTTTCTTTATTATGTCTTTTACGTCCATAGCTCTTTTTTTGGGGGGTGGTTTAAATGTTCCAAAAAAAACCTATGCACCTTTTCCGAACCTGAACATGATGTCGTAATCAGCCGGAATCTGCATACAACTCATATAGTCCAATGTATAATAGACACGAGATGTTTTTATGTACAGAATAGACCTTGTAACCTCCCTACGCGTTTCGCCCACTGCGTGGGCTCCTCAGGGGCTCAGGTATCTCCTGGGATGATTCCCTGGAGTAAGGTTATCAGAAAATTGTTTATAGATTAGGACTGTAATCCATTAGAGGCAATGAGTAAGTACAGGTAAGGTACTGTATTGAATTAGCACCCCACTATGAGGAGTGATCGCTGCAGTAATTCCTCCTAAGCTGGTATGCGGTACTTGATAGCCTAATAATATTTCCTAGAGGAACAGTGCCCAGTTATCACTTAGAGGGATGTCTTGGTCAATACCCAGATAGTCTGCGCACTAAAAAAAAGTTCCCCAGGTAATACATCGCTGTCTATTAGATCCTTTTAGTAGGTGAGTTTTGATATACTCAAAAGCTATCAATAGTATAGCTCCCACTAAATAGGGTTTTTCTGCAGTCAGGCAAATTCTCAGCCTAGTGAAGGGTTGTAAGATCCCCCCCCCCCCCCCATTAGGATCAGATAAAGCAGAATGAAATCCTAAAATAAATAGAACAAGCGGCAGCATGACAGTCCTAGTGGGACACAGTCTCAGTAGTAATAGTGACCCCCCCAAAACCGATATATTTACCTCCTCCTGGTCTTCAGAGCGCTGCTGCTCTTCTGAATGCTGCTGAGGGTGGAAGTGTATGCGCCCTGATGACTTTTCCCCTCTCCTCTCCTTCTGCAGAACCAACGAGGAGATGTCAGAGAAGGATAATCCCGAGTGCACACACTGCCGTCAGTGTGTGCATCCAATAGCAGTGCCACTGAGTGATTACCAGCCAGGGAGCCGAGGCACTCCAGCTGGTAACCACCTTTATGGTGAGCAGCCATCGGTGCGTGTGTCAACAGTGAGGGCTCTGTGTGCCCCCACTGGCATGTGTGCCATTGGTTCGTCACCACAGGTCTAGAATGTCAGGGTAACACTCAGTGTTTATGGTTCTTGTCATCACAACCAACAGACTGAGACCATGCCACGTAAAACATCCCCAGACCATAATGGAATGTCTGCTGTCCTTAACGGTTGGCACAACACACTCAGGTAAAAGGCAATCCCCAGGCATGCTCTACACCCTGATGTGAAGATGGAGTAGCATGCTTCATCACTCCATAGAACATTCTTCAATTGCTTAACTGTCCAATCATGGCACTTCTTGCACCACTGTAGATGGGCCAATGCATTTTCTCTGAGAGAACTCGTGAGACGTTTCCAGGATGAATGGAGGGACATACTAGCTGAAGTGTGTCAGATGCTAGTAAAATGTATAGTACAGAGAGTAT
Organism: Eleutherodactylus coqui; assembly: GCF_035609145.1. Lineage (NCBI taxonomy): Eukaryota > Metazoa > Chordata > Amphibia > Anura > Eleutherodactylidae > Eleutherodactylus > Eleutherodactylus coqui. The sequence goes on from NC_089845.1 coordinate 175,569,100, forward strand.
GATGTCATTAGAACCAAGAGAGGCTCCAGTCAAGAATCAACATATGGAAGTACATACTACCTGTGATTCTTGCCCATGTTTCCAATTACTTTTGGCAGGCTAGTGTGTGGTGGGATCAGGAGCCAAACATATCCTCTAGGCCTCTGGCTGAAAGTTTTGGTCAACAAAGACACTCCTCATGTATCTGTGTCATGAGTTCATTCACCGCATTAGTGTAATTACAGGGGTGTAGAACCTGAAGCTGCCCCAGGAGACCAGTACTAAAAATTACACTTAACAGTTGGAGGCCCTGTTGAAAATTTGAACTGGGAACTGATGCAGAGGTACACCGTGACGGCCTGCACCTTCCACGTGGCACTTTGTTCCTTGTTGGTTTTAAACATGTTCCCATGTAAACTAACGATGGAATGAAAGTCCTCCAGATGGACATTTCCATCTGAGCATACGTCAAGGAAAAGCCTCCAGTTGTCCAGAAGGGCACATCATGAGAACTCTCACAGCTGCCAGTGGCAAGACCGAGCCCCCCAATCTTGATGGCTCACACTACCGCATGTCCACTCTGTGCAGGGGGTACTATGACTGAGGGGCCACAGAGGGGGTACTATGACTGAGGGGCCACAGAGGGGGTACTATGACTTTGTAGGGACAAAGAAGAGACACTATTACTTTGTGAGGCCACAGATGGGACACTATACTTTTATGGGACTACAGAGGGGGCAATATCACTTTGTGAGGCTACAAAGGGGGAGCATTACTACTTTGTGGGGCCACAGAGGGGGCATTGGTCCTATGGTGGGTGAGAAGGCATTAGAGGAGGTGGTAGGATGGAGAGTGTGCAGAGATGAGTTGTAGAATTCTTGATGGCGGCCTAAGTCAAAATAGAGAAGAATAGGAAAGTAAATGACTCCATCCAGAGAGGATACCCCTGGTCAGTGAAGCACAAAGCTTGAGATTCCTAATGAACGTTCCCACTTCCGTCACCTTACAAGTTCTCAAGGTCGTTGTAATATTCTATGACAAGCCACAGACCTGAGACGATGGATGTTGATTTGAAGAGTTCCTTCAGAGAGCTGGTGGAATTTCCAATTATGTCTAGTAGTAAAACAGTGTAATCTAGAAAGAATGAGAAACAGATCACAATTGCCCAAGTTCCTGTAAAAAAGCTAAATCTTACGTGTAGATGCTTTTGAAGAAACCAAATGCACAATAATCTAATCTATAATACAAGACAGGACAGAGGCGGCTCACAGCGTCAGCTTTAGGTTCTAATAATTTACTTTTGCAGACTCCTTATTGATGTGGTGCGGCCTCTGGAAGAAAGCAGACCTGGGTGCCCCGTATGTTGAGTACTTCCTACAGTATATATCTTACAGAGGATGTCCAAGATTAGAAGAACATGGCTGTGATCTTCCAAAGCAGCGCCACACCTGTCCGTAGGTTGTGTGTGGTATTGCAGTTATGAGCTGTAACACAAGAGGAAAACCAAAAGACAGATGGGACACTCCGCCTAGGGGGATTTCAGTGAGAGAACCGCTGCTTGCTAATTCTGTCTACCACTTCTCCATACACTTCAACTGAGAGCTGTCCGACCTTACATGTGGCCCGCTCCATTGAAGTCCATGGAAGTTATGAAAAGAAAGAAGCACATGAGTTGGGGGCAGCACACATAGCAGCCTCTGAACTGAAGTGTATGAAGAATGTAGTGAACAGGAGTCACTGGGCTCTCATTCCTCTGATAGGTGATGGACCCAAACAGTGCCTCCCCCCAGAAAGGTCTTGGAACTTACTAGGACCGCCTCTGGGCAAGGACTATAAAAAAGGACTGAGCTCTGCCCCCCAGAAAGGTCTTGGTACTCACTAGGACCGCCTCTGGGCAGGGACCATAAAAAAGTAGTAAGCACAGCTCCCCAGAATGGTCTTGGTACTCACTAGGACCGCCTCTGGGCAGGGACTATAAAAAAAGTTACTAAGCACCACTACCCAGAATGGTCTTGGAACTCACTAAGACTGCCTCTGGGCAGGGACAAAAAAAATGACTGAGCCCCCCCCCCCCCAGAAAGGTCTTGGTACTCACTAGGAGCAACTCTGGGCAAGGACTATAAAAAGGACCGAGCCACGCCCCCCAGAAAGGTCTTGGTACTCACTAGGACCGCCTCTGGGCAGGGACCATAAAAAAGTAGTAAGCACAGCTCCCCAGAATGGTCTTGGTACTCACTAGGACCGCCTCTGGGCAGGGACTATAAAAAAGGACTGAGCCCCACCCCCAGAAAGGTCTTGGTACTCACTAGGAATGCCTCTGGACAGGGACTATAAAAAAAGTTACTAAGCACCACTACCCAGAATGGTCTTGGAACTCACTAAGACTGCCTCTGAGCCCCCCCCCCCCCCCCCCGGAAAGGTCTTGGTACTCACTAGGAGCAACTCTGGGCATGGACTATAAAAACAACTAAGCCACGCCCCCCAGAAAGGTCCTAAAATACACAAGGACTGCCACTGTACAGGGACTATAAAAAAGAAATGAGCCCCGCCCCCCACAAAGGTCTTGCGACTATTAAAAAAAGTACTAAGCTCCGCTCCCTAGAAAGGTCCTGGAACTCACTAGGGGCACTTCTGGGCAGTGACAGTGAATGAAAATACTGTAGCAAGAAAAATCTGAGCTGCTTGAGGAGTCACTGGGCTCAGATTTGCCCAAGCGAGCGCAACACAGGAATAGTAGATGCAAATATCCTACATATTATCGGAAAGATTCAGCCTAATGCAGACACAGGATTAGGTAGGGGCGTTTCATAGATCTCAAAGTACATCATTTAAACACTGCTTGCCATCTAAGAACAGCGTAAGACGTCGGAAATCAGACATAAAACATAGAAGAGTTTATAGTAAATCTGTTCTTATCTCTACAAATGTGAGGATAGTAACAAATGTTATATGTCAATCCAAACTACTAATGACCACTTGTCTGTCTGTATGTGAGTGAGTGCTTCTGATGCTCCGCCCCCTGCTGACACCATCGACGGTCCTACAACATATATAAAACACAGAGCCTGACCGACAGAACAACAGCACAGTTAGGGCTCTTGGAAGGGGAGGACAAAAGTATCACAATGAGAATACAACCAAACCACAATTATGTCAGACACAACTCAGGGGTCCTGACAAAACACACTGACCTACCACCACCATAGAGATCCAGTGGGCTAAAGGACCTGTGGTGATGTCACGGCTGTGGGTGGAGCCAAGCTGTGTGTGTGTAATGTGTGGGGTGTAGTAGAGCTGTGTGTGTGTGCATGTACCATGTAGCAGAGCTGGCACAGTACACTGGTACCATAATTTCCAACACAACTCAGCAGCCCTGATAGAACACACTGACCTACAACAGAGATCCAGCGGGCTGAAGGACCTGTGCTGATGTCACTGCTGTGGGAGGAGCCAAGCTGTGTTTGTCTTGTGTAGTAATCAAGCTGCTGTGTGTATGATGTACCATGAAGCAGAGCTGTGTGGCGCATTGTGCCACCAGAAACACTGGGACTATAATGTCCTAATAATTACTAGTTTATATATCTAACTCCCCTCTATGTGTATATACTGATGAGAATCTACCTCACCTCTCTGTGTATATACTGAGGAGAATCTACCTCACCTCTGTGTGTATACACTGAGGAGAATCTACCTCACCTCTATGTGTATACACTGAGGAGAATCTACCTCCCCTCTCTGTGTATATACTGAGGAGAATCTGCCTCACCTCTATGTGTATATACAGAGGAGAATCTACCTCCCCTCTATGTGTATATACTAAGGAGAATCTACCTCCCCTCTATGTGTATATACTGATGAGAATCTACCTCACCTCTGTGTGTATACACTGAGGAGAATCTACCTCACCTCTGTGTGTATATACTGAGGAGAATCTACCTCCCCTCTATGTGTATATACTGAGGAGAATCTACCTCACCTCTGTGTATATACTGAGGAGAATCTACCTCCCCTCTCTGTGTATATACAGGGGAGAATCTACCTCCCCTCTCTGTGTATATACTGGGGAGAATCTGCCTCACCTCTATGTGTATATACAGAGGAGAATCTACCTCACCTCTCTGTGTATATACTGAGGAGAATCTACCTCCCCTATATGTGTATATACAGAGGAGAATCTACCTCCCCTCTCTGTGTATATACTAAGGAGAATCTACCTCCCCTCTATGTGTATATACTGATGAGAATCTACCTCACCTCTGTGTGTATACACTGAGGAGAATCTACCTCACCTCTGTGTGTATATACTGAGGAGAATCTACCTCACCTCTGTGTGTATACACTGAGGAGAATCTACCTCCCCTCTCTGTGTATATACGGAGGAGAATCTACCTCACCTCTATGTGTATACACTGAGGAGAATCTACCTCCCCTCTCTGTGTATATACTGAGGAGAATCTACCTCCCCTATATGTGTATATACAGAGGAGAATCTACCTCCCCTCTCTGTGTATATACTAAGGAGAATCTACCTCCCCTCTATGTGTATATACTGATGAGAATCTACCTCACCTCTGTGTGTATACACTGAGGAGAATCTACCTCCCCTCTGTGTGTATATACTGAGGAGAATCTACCTCACCTCTGTGTGTATACACTGAGGAGAATCTACCTCCCCTCTCTGTGTATATACTGAGGAGAATCTACCTCACCTCTATGTGTATACACTGAGGAGAATCTACCTCACCTCTATGTGTATACACTGAGGAGAATCTACCTCCCCTCTCTGTGTATATACTGAGGAGAATCTACCTCCCCTCTATGTGTATATACTGAGGAGAATCTACCTCCCCTCTCTGTGTATATACAGAGGAGAATCTACCTCCCCTCTCTGTGTATATACAGAGGAGAATCTACCTCACCTCTGTGTATATACTGAGGAGAATCTACCTCACCTCTATGTGTATATAGTGAGGAGAATCTACCTCACCTATGTGTATATACTGAGGAGAATCTACCTCCCCTCTATGTGTATATAGTGAGGAGAATCTACCTCACCTATGTGTATATACTGAGGAGAATCTACCTCACCTCTATGTGTATATACTGAGGAGAATCTACCTCACCTCTATGTGTATATACTGAGGAGAATCTACCTCACCTCTATGTGTATATACTGAGGAGAATCTACCCCACCTCTATGTGTATATACTGAGGAGAATCTACCTCACCTCTATGTGTATATACTGAGGAGAATCTACCTCACCTCTATGTGTATATACAGAGGAGAATCTACCTCCCCTCTCTGTGTATATACAGAGGAGAATCTACCTCCCCTCTCTGTGTATATACAGAGGAGAATCTACCTCCCCTCTCTGTGTATATACAGAGGAGAATCTACCTCCCCTCTCTGTGTATATACAGAGGAGAATCTACCTCCCCTCTCTGTGTATATACAGAGGAGAATCTACCTCCCCTCTCTGTGTATATACAGAGGAGAATCTACCTCCCCTCTCTGTGTATATACAGAGGAGAATCTACCTCCCCTCTCTGTGTATATACAGAGGAGAATCTACCTCCCCTCTCTGTGTATATACAGAGGAGAATCTACCTCCCCTCTCTGTGTATATACAGAGGAGAATCTACCTCCCCTCTCTGTGTATATACAGAGGAGAATCTACCTCCCCTCTCTGTGTATATACAGAGGAGAATCTACCTCCCCTCTCTGTGTATATACAGAGGAGAATCTACCTCCCCTCTCTGTGTATATACAGAGGAGAATCTACCTCCCCTCTCTGTGTATATACAGAGGAGAATCTACCTCCCCTCTCTGTGTATATACAGAGGAGAATCTACCTCCCCTCTCTGTGTATATACAGAGGAGAATCTACCTCCCCTCTCTGTGTATATACAGAGGAGAATCTACCTCCCCTCTCTGTGTATATACAGAGGAGAATCTACCTCCCCTCTCTGTGTATATACAGAGGAGAATCTACCTCACCCCTATGTGTATATACTGAGGAGAATCTACCTCCCCTCTCTGTGTATATACAGAGGAGAATCTACCTCACCCCTATGTGTATATACAGAGGAGAATCTACCTCCCCTCTCTGTGTATATACAGAGGAGAATCTACCTCCCCTCTCTGTGTATATACAGAGGAGAATCTACCTCCCCTCTCTGTGTATATACAGAGGAGAATCTACCTCACCTCTATGTGTATATACTGAGGAGAATCTACCTCACCTCTGTGTTTATACTGAGAAAAATGCGGGGTACACAACTCAGCGGTCCTGACAGAAGACACTAACCTACCACCACCACAGAGATCCGGTGGGCTGAAGTACCTGCGGTGATGTCACTGCTGTGGCAGTAGGCAAGCTGTGTTTGTCTTGTGTAGTAATCAAGCTGCTGTGTGTTTGATGTACCATGTAGCAGAGCTGTGTGTTTGATGTACCATGTAGCAGAGCTGTGTGTTTGATGTACCATGTAGCAGAGCTGTGTGTTTGATGTACCATGTAGCAGGGCTGTGTGTGTGATGTACCATGTAGCAGAGCTGTGTGTTTGATGTACCATGTAGCAGAGCTGTGTGTTTGATGTACCATGTAGCAGAGCTGTGTGTTTGATGTACCATGTAGCAGAGCTGTGTGTTTGATGTACCATGTAGCAGAGCTGTGTGGCGTATTGTGCCACCAGAAACACTGGGACTATAATGTCCTAATAATTTCTAGTCTACAAATATCAATAAGCTGGTAATGGAGCAGGACCTCCGGTTTGATATATAAGCCATATGTGCGCAAATGTTATTTCCAATATGCCTCACGGTTTTGGCACAGCATTTGTTTGATCATTGAGATAGAGAATGTCCTCGTTGCTATTGGTCCGCACATGGTTAAATATGGTGGTGGCACGCTTCATGTTGTTCACCATGAGTAAACATCTCATTATGGTCAAACACGTTGAAGAGTTACCAATACGGTTTTTGTAGATTTGTGACAATTTTTTAAAAATGAAAAAGATGATTTTTATGACGTCTGGTGTGTTAAATTTTTGCATCTTCCATCCTTGGACTGTGAATGGCCCCAGCTGATGTGACAGCAGCCATCTTGGCCATATTAGTTATTACAGCTGCCTCATAATAGGTGACAGGAAACATGTAAGAGCCTGCAGAATGCATGACACTGGATCAGACGGAGCCCAGAAGCAGAATGAGAGTAAGGCGGGAGAGCTGCGGGAGAACTGCGGGAGAGCTGCGGGAGAACTGCGAGAAAGCTGCGAGAAAGCTGCGGGAGAACTGCGAGATAACTGCGAGAGAGCTGCGGGAGAGCTGCGGGAGAGCTGCGGGAGAGCTGCGGGAGAGCTGCGGGAGAGCTGCGGGAAAACTGCGGGAAAACTGCGGGAAAACTGCGGGAAAACTGCGGGAAAACTGCGGGAAAGCTGCGGGAGAGGTCGACTACCTTACACAAATCATTGCTGTGGCAGCAGCTGCTTGAGAGGGGCAGCACAGCCAGCTGCACACCTAGTCTGGAGAACAGCCAAAGACCTGAGCAACTGGACACCAAAGGGCACTGATGACTGGGGGGGCCTAAATGGACATGCAGTGTGGAAGGAGAGAAAGGCTCCCTTCCCACCAAGACTTGGTCTTCAAGGGTAACAACATGAATCTAGATATAGAGCTGCGGAACATGTATGACTGGTCCAACGACTGTTTAGCATGTGCTCACCTGGATTATGACGGGCTGATGTATGCGACAGAGGGAGTATCTCCCCAGAAGAGGAAGTCTGAAATTGAAATGCTGCATTTGAGAGGTTGATGTTTATTATTAAATGTGATGTGGAGGAGTGATATTCTGTAACGGGGGAACTTCGGGGTGGTGGCGTATAAAAATGAGTATGTCAGACAAAAGTATACTGGAGATGTCGTCTTGCACCTTCGGTGCATTGAGTCCACAGTGGCGAGGAGCTGCAACATGGGCCACCGCCGCGCCACAACACAACGGCCACCGCCGCGCCACAACACAACGGCCACAGCTGCGCCACAACACAACGGCCACAGCCGCGCCACAACACAACGGCCACAGCCGCGCCACAACACAACGGCCACAGCCGCGCCACAACACAACGGCCACTGCCGCGCCACAACACAACAGCCACCGCCGCGCCACAACACAACAGCCACCGCCATTTCTTCATCAATATGCTTCAACGATTACAGCCATATTTCATAAATTTACAAAACAGCTTTAAGATAGTAATTGGAAGCTCACCTGTCAAGTCATTTGTCCTATTGTTTAGACAGTAGCAATACCTCATTGGAAATTTGTGGTAGTCGACAGATTTCAAGTTGGAAACTGCAAAGAGATGAAGGTCGTACATGAACCCTTTATTACAGAGGCCATCGCAGGATTTAGGTTTGGATTCTAATGATTCATTGGAACATACTATTGTAAATAAGGACGGAAACCTTATGGAAGGCAAACGAGCTGTACGACGTCACACTCAGGAACGAGAAGAACCTTCTAGGACCTGCAAAAAAAATAGAAAGTCAGCGTACAAGGAGAAGTCATTTCTAAACCCTACGTGATCTTCGAATGTGTCATCAAGACAGACCAGAGGATCCCAGAGTCTGAAGCTCTAAGCCCTTCGGGCCCACGAGTGCTCCTCAGAGCGGTCTGTTGCCAGAGATCTTTAAGGACCAGTGAAGGAAGTGACTCGAATGTCACCGATTTCCAATAACATCATCTCTCATTGGTTGAGAAGGTTTTTGGACATGGTCTAGATTACAGTCCATGGTTCTATGCAGACGTTGATCTCCCAGAATTATAATGATATGTGGATCTTTGTATGGCTACACATATGGCTACCCTCCCTATACAGACCATTCTTGAGGCCATATATAACACCCTCAAGAATGGAATTACCATCAGCCCGGGATTCTTGCATAAGTGGAAAATATGAAAGGTCTGAAGGAGGTCAAGAGGGACGTCCTCTTCCCAATCATAATTTTTTTCCCTTTCTTTCTGTAAAACTTCATAAAAATTCAGAACTTGATGTGTAACAATGTTGCCATCCACTAGGTGGTGCTGCATCTCCTTTCATGTGCAGGTTGAAGGCGAGATAAGACGCATCATAAAACTGTCCTGAGCTCAGTGGACTGATTTACGATGCATGTCTCCCCTCTGTTAGTCTGTTGTTTTAGGTTTTGAGTGCAAAACATTTATGTAGATCAAGACGACTGCCCCCCCCTCCCCCCCCCGCACCTGTAGGTTATAATTATGTGCCATCCAAACTAGTTTCATTCCTGAGCCTGATGAAGGGGGCGAGATCCCCGAAAACTGCTGTAACATCGCGGATTTTTGTTAGCCAGTAGAAGCTCTCATATCTACAAGATGACTTGGTTTCTCTGAGAAGGATCACACATTTCTGTACAGGACAGTAGATACAGGTTGCAGACCACATGATACATGTAGTGCACCCTGCAGGCCTACAACCTATTAGTGACGCCATATCTCAATCCAGCAGGCTGCCCTGCACCCCATTGGCAGACTGGGCTCCCCAGTGCACAAAGCTGCACCGCATGTAATAGAGAAGTACTGATAAATACTGATACATAGGAATAGCACTAAGCGGCGCCCCCCTCATTATAAGCAGGCTTGTGAGGGGTGGCTCGTCAGTGTCCTCACAGGTGTTACTTGCTCCTCCGTTGAGGAGTCTGGTTGTCTGCATGTTGGGGGTCACATGGTGTATTGTATATACCTGCCCTCTTGTGTCAGTATATCAGGGAGTATACGGCCGCTCTCTGGGATTTTTTTTTTTTTTGTCTGTTTGTAATTTCCCTTTCTGTGATTTTATTATAAAGAATTTACCCCAAAACCAATCCTTGTGGTACCCCACTAGTAATGGTGACCCCTCCAATACTGCCTCCTGTGGTACCCCACTAGTAATGGTGACCCCTCCAATACTGCCCCCTGTGGTACCCCACTAGTAATGGTGACCCCTCCAATACTGCCTCCTGTGGTACCCCACTAGTAATAGTGACCCCTCCAATACTGCCTCCTGTGGTACCCCACTAGTAATGGTGACCCCTCCAATACTGCCTCCTGTGGTACCCCACTAGTAATGGTGACCCCTCCAATACTGCCCCCTGTGGTACCCCACTAGTAATGGTGACCCCTCCAATACTGCCTCCTGTGGTACCCCACTAGTAATGGTGACCCCTCCAATACTGCCTCCTGTGGTACCCCACTAGTAATAGTGACCCCTCCAATACTGCCTCCTGTGGTACCCCACTAGTAATGGTGACCCCTCCAATACTGCCTCCTGTGGTACCCCACTAGTAATAGTGACCCCTCCAATACTGCCTCCTGTGGTACCCCACTAGTAATGGTGACCCCTCCAATACTGCCCCCTGTGGTACCCCACTAGTAATGGTGACCCCTCCAATACTGCCCCCTGTGGTACCCCACTAGTAATAGTGACCCCTCCAATACTGCCCTCTGTGGTACCCCACTAGTAATAGTGACCCCTCCAATACTGCTCCCTGTGGTACCCCACTGGTAATAGTGACCCCTCCAATACTGCCTCCTGTGGTACCCCACTAGTAATGGTGACCCCTCCAATACTGCCCCCTGTGGTACCCCACTAGTAATGGTGACCCCTCCAATACTGCCCCCTGTGGTACCCCACTAGTAATAGTGACCCCTCCAATACTGCCCACTGTGATACCCCACTAGTAATAGTGACCCCTCCAATACTGCCCCCTGTGGTCCCCCACTAGTAACGGTGACCCCTCCAATACTGCCCCCTGTGGTACCCCACTAGTAATGGTGACGCCTCCAATACTGCCCTCTGTGGTACCCCACTAGTAGCGGTGACCCCTCCAATACTGCCCACTGTGCTCCCCAGTAGTAACGGTGACCCCTCCAATACTGCCCACTGTGGTACCCCACTAGTAAAAGTGACCCCTCCAATACTGCCCCCTGTGGTAACCCACTAGTAATAGTGAACCCTCCAATACTGCCCACTGTGCTCCCCACTAGTAACAGTGACACCTCCAAAACTGCCCCCTGTGGTACCCCACTGGTAATAGTTACCCCTCCAATACTGCCCCATGTAATACCCACTAGTAAAAGTGACTCCTCCACTACTGCCCCCTATGGTATCCTACTAGTAATGGTGACCCCCTCCAATACTGCCCCTCTGTGGTACCCCAAAAGAAATGGTGACCCCCTTCAACAACGTCCCCTGTGGTATACCACTAGTAATAGTTACCCCTCCAATACTGCCCGCTGTAATACCCATTAGTAAAAGTGACTCCTCCACTACTGCCCCCTGTGGTATCCCATTAATAACGGTGTCCCCTAGAACACAGCCCCCCTATGGTACCCCACCAGTAATGGGGATCCCTCCAATACTGCCCCTTGTAATACCCACTAGTAAAAATGACTCCTCCACTACTGCTGACTGTGGTGCCCAACTTGTAATGGTGACCCCCTCCAATACTGCCCCATGTAATACCCACTGGTTACAGTGAGTTCTCCACTACTGCCCCCTGTGGTACCCCACTAGTAAAGGTGACCCCTTCCAATACTGCCCTCCTGTAGTACCCTACTAGTAATGGTGAACCACTCCAATAATGCCCCTTGTGATACCCCACTAGTAACAGTGAAACCTCCAATACTGCCCCCTGTGGTACTCCACTAGTAATAGTGACCCCTCCAACACAGCCCCCTGTGGTACCCCACCAGTAACAGTGATCCCTCTTGTAATACCCACTAGTAACATTGACTCCTTCACCACTGCCCCTGTGGTACCTCACTAATAATGGTGACCCCCCCAAAAAAACCTGCCCCTGTGATACCCCATTAGTAACGGTGACCCCCCTCCAATACTGCCCCTTGTGGGACACCATTAGTAATGGTGACCCCTCAAAAACTGTCCCCTGTGGTACTTCACTACTAACTGTTAGCCCTCCACTACTGCCCCCTGTGGTGCCCACTAGTTATGGTGATCCCTCCAATACTGCAAACTGTGATACCCCACTAGTAATGGTGACCCCTCCAATACCACCCCCCTGTGGTACCTCACAATAATGTTAACCACCTTCAATACTGCTCCCCTGTGGTACTCCACTAGTAATGGTGACCCCTCCAGTACTGCCCACTATGGTACTCCACTAGTAACAGTGACCCCTCCAATACTGCTCCCCTGTGGTACTCCACTACTAATGGTGACCCCTCCAATACTGCCCCCTGTGGTACTCCACTAGTAATGCTGCCTTTTCCAACACTGCCCCCCTGTGATACATTACTAGTAAAAGTGACCCTCCAATACCGCCCCCCTGTGGTACCCCGATAGTAATGGTGACCTTTCTAATACTGCCCCCTTGTGGTACCCCACCAGTAATGATGTCCCTTCAACGTAGCCCCCTCTGGTACCCCACTAGTAACGGTGACCCCTTCAATACTGCCCCCTGTGGTACTGCACTAGTAATGGTGACCCCTCCAGTACTGCCCACTATGGTACTCCACTAGTAATGATAACCCCTCCAATACTGCCCCCTGTGGTAACCCACAAGTAAAGGTGACCCCTACAATACTGCCCACTGTGGTACTCCACTAGCAATGGTGACCCCCCCCCCCCCCAATACTGCTCCTGTGTGTTTCTCCACTAGTAATGGTGACCCCTTCAATACTGCCCCCTGTGGTACCCCACTAGTAATGGTGAATCCTCCAATACTGCTCCCCTGTGGTTCTCCACTAGTAATGGTGACCCCTTCAATACTGCCCCCTGTGGTACCCCACTAGTAATAGTGACCCCTCCAATACTACTCCCCTGTGGTACCCCACTAGTAACAGTGAATCCTCCAATACTGCTCCCCTTTGGTACTCCACTAGTAATCGTGACCCTTCTAATACTGTCCCCCTGCGGTACCCCACTAGCAACGGTGACCCCTCCAAAACTGCCACTGTGGTACTCCACTAGTAATGCTGCCTTTTCCATCACTGTCCCCCTGTGATACATTACTAGTAACAGTGACCCTCCAAAACCGCCCCCCTGTGGTACCCCGATAGTAATGGTGACCTCTCCAATACTGCCACCTGTGGTATCCCACTAGTAATAGTGACCTCTCCAATACTGCCCCCTGTGATACCCCACTAGGAAAGGTGACCTCTCCAATACTGCTCCCCTGTGGTACCCCACTAGTAACGGTGACCCCTCCAATACTGCCCCCTGTGATACCCCACCAGTAATGGTGACCCCTCCAATACTGCACCCTGTAATACCTACTAGTAACAGTGACTCCTCCACTACTGCCCCAGTCGTTCCACACTAGTAATGCTGCCTTTTCCATCACTGCCCCCCTGTGATACATTACTAGTAACAGTGACCCTCCAAAACCGCCCCCCTGTGGTACCCCGATAGTAATGGTGACCTCTCCAATACTGCCCCCTGTGGTATCCCACTAGTAATAGTGACCTCTCCAATACTGCCCCCTGTGATACCCCACTAGGAAAGGTGACCTCTCCAATACTGCTCCCCTGTGGTACCCCACTAGTAATAGCGACCCCTCTAATACTACCCCCTGTGGTACCCCACTAGTAACAGTGACCCCTCCAATACTACCCCCTGTGGTACTCCACTAGTAATCAGCGACCCCTCTAATACTACCCCCTATGGTACCCCACTAGTAACGGTGACACCTCCAATACTGCTCCCCTGTGGTACTCCACTAGTAATGGTGACCCCTCTAATACTGTTTCCCTGTGGTACCCCACTAGTAGCGGTGAGTCCTCCAATTCTGCCTACTGTGGTATCCCAGTAGTAACAGTAAACCTTCCAATACTGCCCCCTGTGATACCCCACCAGTAATGGTGACCCCTCCAATACTGCACCCTGTAATACCCACTAGTAACAGTGACTCCTCCCCTACTGCCCCCTGTGGTACTCCACTAGTAAAGGTGACCCACTCCAATAATACCTCCGTCGTAGCCCACTAGTAATGGTGCCCCTTCAACGCAGCCCCCTGCGGTACCCCACCAGTAACAGACACCCCTCTAATACTGCCCCTTGTGGTACTCCAGTAGTAACAGTGAACCCTCCAATACTGCTCCCCTGTGGTACCCCACTAGTAATTGTGAGCACTACAATACTGCCCTCTGTGGTACCCCACTAGAAAAGGCGACACCCTCCAAAAATACCCCCCTCGTACCCCACTAGTAATGGTGCCCCTTCAATGTAGCCCCCTGTGGTACCCCACTAGTAACGGTGACTCCTCCAACACTGCCCCGTGGTAACCCAGTAGTAACAGTGAATCCTCCAATACTGCTCCATGTGGTACCCCACTAGTAACGGTGACCCCTCTAATACTGCTCCCCTGTGGTACTCCACTAGTAATGGTGACCCCTCTAATACTGTTCCCCTTTGGTACTCCACTAGTAACGGTGAGTCCTCCAATACTGCCCACTGTGGTATCCCAGTGGTAACAGTGAACCCTCCAATACTGCCCCCTGTGATACCCCACCAGTAATGGTGACACCTCCAATACTGCACCCTTTAATACCCACTAGTAACAGTGACTCCTCCACTACTGCCCCCTGTGGTACCCCACTAGTAAAGGTGACCCACTCCGATAATACCCTCGTCGTAGCTCACTAGTAATGGTGCCCCTTCAATGCAGCCCCCAGTAACGGAGACCCCTCTAATACTGCCCCTTGTGGTACCCCAGTAGTAACAGTGAACTCTCCAATACTGCTCCCCTGTGGTTCCCCACTAGTAACGGTGAGCCCTCCAATAATACCCCCCTCGTACCCCACTGGTAATGGTGCCCCTTCAACATAGCCCCCTGTGGTACCCCACTAGTAATGGTGACCTCTCCAACACTGCCCCCTGTGGTACCCCAGTAGTAACAGTGAACCCTCCAATACTGCCCCCTGTGATACCCCACCAGTAATGGTGACCCCTCAAATACTGCACCCTGTAATACCGACTAGTAACAGTGACTCCTCCACCACTGCCCCCTGTGGTACCCCACTAGTAAAGGTGACCCACTCCAATAATACCCCCATCATAGCCCACTAGTAATGGTGCCCCTTCAACGCAGCCCCCTGTGGTACCCCACCAGTAATGGAGACCCTTCCAATACTGCCCCTTGTGGTACCCCAGTAGTAACAGTGAACCCTCCAATACTGCTCCCCTGTGGTACCCCGCTGCTAATGGTTACCCCTCCAATACTGCCTCCTTTTGGTACCCCAGTAGTAACGGTGACCCCACCAATACTGCTCCACTGTGGTACCCCACTGCTAATGGTTACCCCTCCAATACTGCCTCCTTGTGGTACCCCAGTAGTAATGATTATCCCCTCTAATACTGCCCCCACGGTCCACCACCAGTAATGGTGACCTCTCCAAAACTGCCCCCCTGTGGTACCCTACTAGTAATGGTGACCCCCTCCAATACTGCCCCCTGCGATACTGCACTAGTAACTATGACCCCTCCAATACTTCCTCCCTGTGGTACCCTACTTGTAATGGTAACCCCCCCCCAATACTGCCCCCTGTGATACCCCACTAGTAATGGTGAGCCCTCCAATACTGCCCCCTGTAATACCACCTATGAATGGTAACCCCTACAATACTGCTCCCTGTGGTACCCCACTAGTAACAGTGACCCCTCCCAACACTGGCCCTTGTGGTACCCCACTAGTAATGGTGACCCCGTTGAATACTGCCACCCGTGGTACCCTACCAGTAATGGTAACTCCTCCAATACTGCCCCCTGTGGAACTCCACTAGTAACCGTGACCCCTACCAACACTGTCCCTTGTGGTACCCCACTAGTAATGGTGACTCCTCCAATACTGACCCTTGTGGAACCTCACTAGTAATGGTGACCCCTCCGACACTGCCCCCTGTGGTACCCTAGTAGTAATGATGACCCCTCCAACATTTCCCCCTGTGGTACCTTACTAGTAATAGTGACTCCTCCCAACACTGCCCCCTATGGTACCCTACTAAAAATGCTGACCCCCTACAATACTGACCCCAGTGGTATCTCACTACTAACGGTGACCTCTCCAATACTGCCTCCTGTGGTACCCCACTAGTAACGGTGACCCCTCCAACACTGGCCCTCGTGGTACCCAGTAGTAAAAGGGACTCAATGCAGCAGCAATACAAACCAGGGGCAGATCAGTGTCTCTGGAGGCTGACAGACAAATATGAGGGAGTCTTCGCCCTTTTCATCACCATTTCTCATTGCCATCTCAGACGGCCATGCTGTGAAACCGAAGTACAATGCAAGCTACACAAGAGGGACATAATAGATCCATACAGAAGCCAAGTAGAGCGTCCTATTGTGTGCAGCTAAGACCCAGAAGGCTACCCCGGCCCGTGCGCACTTACCTCTCAGGGCCATGCTGAGCATCCCATTCACCAAATCCGTAAAGTTGAACTGAGAGAGATCAACAGACGCTGCAGGGATCTCTGGGAAGAAAATGGCAAACACACTTTTAGGGGCCCGTCAGCTCGGAGCGTCATTATACAGTTTAGATGCATCTCTTACAACCAGAGCTGCATTCACTGTTCTACTGATTATGTAAGGGACTCACCCCTAAGGGGTTAATGCTGCCTCTGAAAGGACTGGAAGTGTGGCAATGCCACCAATATGGCTGCCACAAGGAACTGAGCATGCTCCAGGGACACTCGCTGATTGGCTGAGCGCTGGCCAAAAAAAATAATTAATTAAAAAAAGATAATTTTTGCTGCACCACAGTGTGTGCAGGGACGGCTGCAGAGAGAGAGCAGCATCAGACATCTGAGGGGAGAGGTGCAATAGTCTGCAGGGAGCCGCTGCTGGATAGAGAGGAGCTGTGAGAGGACTGCTTGAAAAGCAGCAGTCTACTGGAAGATCATGTGCTGAGCTGGAGAGGCTGGCAGCGGCACCTGGGGGGAAGCAGGAGACTTGCCAGTACTGCAACCAGGTGCCAGAAGTGCAAAAAGTGCTGGGCTACAGGTGGACAAACACTGGGAACAAGGAGCCTAGTGGTGGAGTCATGCTTCTGATATCAGGCAAGCCAGCGCCAGTAGGATGGACAACCCTCACCCAATAGATCTGTAAGTGAGGTCGGCCTCAGTAAAACTGCTAGCTGTGCATTAGCAGTCCTGCTATGGGAAGGGTTAATGCTATAAGCACTACTGATATTGTGCAAACCTCTGGTGCTCAGATCCGGGCTACAGACTGTGTTACATGAAGCAGGTGGGGGGGTCATCACAAAAGCCATCTACACGTCTTTGGGCTCTGGTGTTCTTGACATTCTCCATGACGTGTTGCTGCGATTACGTGTTGTACGGAGTGTTGTGATTCCCATATTGTAGCTGGTGATAGAATGCACCTCGAACGCACCAGCGGCTGCCCAAGCATTAACCCTTTATTTACTGTTGTATATTTTGGCTACTCTTAAATCCTTGTCGCTATACCACCACCCGCCACAGCTATTAGACACCCCCCTAACAACCGAGAACCCAGAAGACTGGACGCTGCTCGCTGGACACCAAAAATGACACTTCCCAGAATGCAAATCCCCAGAGGAAGCACTCATTGCATCTGCATGTCCTATGAGAGGGAAGCGGGGGTGCACATATGTATATTGTAGTGGGACTCCATGTTAAGGAGGTCAGAGTTGGGGGCTCCCAATCATGGCCCTCTTCTATAAGCCATTACACCGGGCACAGCCTAAAGGGCAATACCTCATCTCCCCAGTAGAGGTGCTGCAGGGAATCCCACATACATTACAGCTGATCGATGCAACGGGACACCCTGTGATCAGCCTATCAGCGGGAGACCCTTTAACAAAACCCATATTACAGCATGATGACGGCTTTATGGAGATGAGGAAATGGGCGCCTTCAACGGAGGAACACAAACATACGGAATATAGATTAGGAAGAGGTCACCTGTTGTGCCGAGCATTGCGAACCTCTTCTCCCTCAGCTTCTCCTCCATTAGGCCCGGACCTATAAAACATATAATAACTTGAGTTCGATAAGACCCAGAAGAGCCTTGAAGAGTTTATGGAGGACGGCAATCAGCAACAAGATAAGAGAATGATGAGGAACATTCTAGACAAGAGGAGCCGCCAAGTTGTAAACTACTGATGGCCTATGCACAGGATATATAACAAACACTGGATGGGTGGGGTCTGTCACCCGCGACCATCAGCAATCAGCCGCTCACTGGGAAGCAGCCAGCTCTGGTATTAGTGCAATATGTCTCCATCGGAAGTATAGGTGGAGACATGGGTTGGGCAGTGTGAGTTAAAGGGATAGTCTGTGCCCCGCCTCCATTTTCGGATTGGTTAAGACATGTGTCCAGCAGTGAAGTGAAGTGTGTGGCCGTAGTTTGAGCCATCAGCCTGGAAGTGGCTCCTAAGTGCCAGTAAGAAGACCGTGACCCCCAGTGTTGGGAAGTTACTGTAAGTCCGTAACCCCATTGGTTGAAGGTCAGGCACCCCAGCGCTTTCAGCAAGGAAGGGAGGTTCAGCCGTGACCGGGCGGCTCGGCTCCAGCGCTCCGACTGTTGCTTCCCCGCATTAATACTCTAACCTCCACCTGCTGAGGTCATTACTGATGTAATCGGGACCAGTTTAATTCCCACTTTATTTACCTTCACATTAAAACTCTTCCAATTCACACAATGGAACGTGAGACTTTATTATTTCATAAATCCAAATTCTGAATTAAAAATATTGTCAAAAATTCAATAAACAACTATTGTTTCAAAAATGAAAAAAAAGGCTAGCGACCCGCCTTATTGAGACCGCTACCTGTGATACGTCATTTACAAGAAGCCCCGGGAACGCTCGCCTTCCTGCAGCTTGTTGGGCGCCTTCTGTGTGAGACCGCCACACCTCAGCGAGATTACAGAGACTCCCAGAGCGCCACTTCATACACCCCATCCCCGGCCGCTGAGGGCATGAAATACCCCCAAAAAGCATGAGAGGAGGGGGATACCTGGTATTATTGCCCCATGTGCCCATCCCAGCCGGCCCCTGTAATTACCCCTGTCTATGGACATACCGCACTGTTTACATTATTAGTCTTATCTAAGATTTGGGGAACGCCAAAAAGGGCGCAGAGGGGGGGGGGGGGGATTATTATTAGGGCGTCGTTTTTTTCTGCACAAGTGAGCAACGGAGTCGGGAATTTATTCAGCTGTGCCCGGAAATCCAACGGGTGTCCCTCCATTATAGGCCGTGTGTCCTGTGAGCAGATTAGGGCCACAAGGGGTCTGAACAAGGGACAAGCAGGGGATCCATTATGGGCTGCAAATCCTCCTTCTCATCTGCACTGTAGAAAAATAGGTCATTAAAATGACACGTGTGCAAAAATAGGAGGTTTTATTTATTGTCCTGTAAATTGCATTAATTTCTAAAAAAAAAAACTGTAGGGTCAAAATCCTCCTGACCCCTCAGTGGATACAATAAGGGGTGCAGTTTATAATGGGGTCATTTGTGGGGGATCTATCATTCTGACACCCATGAGCCTTTGTAGTCTTGCTGCAGGAAAACAAAAATGTTCCTCAAAATGTTGCTAATTATTGTTAAATGAGTCGGTCCGGTGACTGATTGGGTCCAGAATAAGTAGCAGATGGACCTCTGTATCTCATCAGCCATTGGGATGTTCGCACATATTTGACATATTGCAGTTGAGAAGTGATTGTCCGCTGTGGCCGTCAGGATGGCAGAGTTTCTCCCATTGTTCTCGGTGGTGTACCCTGGCATCGCGCCCCGTGGACCTGGCATATGGCGCGATGCTGCTGCCGGCCCCATTGAAAACATTGGAAGATGCGAGAGCGCACCGAGGATCGGACGTGCTGTGATCGGTGTCCCGCATCGCGGTGCCATGCAATGCAGCGAAGCATCAACTCCACCATCCCTTCAAAATCATGGGCTTCAGATTTTATCGGCTGCATGAAATCAGCCTGCGGGGCTGCAGACACATCTTCACGTCGCCTAGGATATGCATCGTGCTTGGAAAGCTCATGCCGGGGGGCATGTATGGGGATTTGTTTTGCAGCTGTAGGTACGGGTTGGGCTGCAGATAAATTCCTTGCGCCCGGGCCCCTAAGCCTCTAGTTACGCCCCTGCGCCCGGGCCCCTAAGCCTCTAGTTACGCCCCTGCGCCCGGGCCCCTAAGCCTCCAGTTACACCCCTGCGCCCGGGCCCCAAAGCCTCTAGTTACGCCCCTGCGCCCGGGCCCCTAAGCCTCTAGTTACGCCCCTGCGCCCGGGCCCCTAAGCCTCTAGTTACGCCCCTGCACCCGGGCCCCTAAGCCTCTAGTTACGCCCCTGCGCCCGGGCCCCTAAGCCTCTAGTTACGCCCCTGCGTCCGGGCCCCTAAGCCTCTAGTTACGCCCCTGCGTCCGGGCCCCTAAGCCTCTAGTTACGCCCCTGCGCCCGGGCCCCTAAGCCTCTAGTTACGCCCCTGCGCCCGGGCCCCTAAGCCTCTAGTTACGCCCCTGCGCTCGGGCCCCTAAGCCTCTAGTTACGCCCCTGCGCCCGGGCCCCTAAGCCTCTAGTTCCGCCCCTGCGCCCGGGCCCCAAAGCCTCTAGTTACGCCCCTGCGCCCGGGCCCCTAAGCCTCTAGTTACGCCCCTGCGCCCGGGCCCCTAAGCCTCTAGTTACGCCCCTGCACCCGGGCCCCTAAGCCTCTAGTTACGCCCCTGCGCCCGGGCCCCTAAGCCTCTAGTTACGCCCCTGCGTCCGGGCCCCTAAGCCTCTAGTTACGCCACTGCGCCCGGGCCCCTAAGCCTCTAGTTACGCCCCTGCGCCCGGGCCCCTAAGCCTCTAGTTACGCCCCTGCGCTCGGGCCCCTAAGCCTCTAGTTACGCCCCTGCGCCCGGGCCCCTAAGCCTCTAGTTCCTCCCCTGCGCCCGGGCCCCTAAGCCTCTAGTTCCGCCCCTGCGCCCGGGCCCCAAAGCCTCTAGTTACGCCCCTGCGCCCGGGCCCCTAAGCCTCTAGTTACGCCCCTGCGCCCGGGCCCCTAAGCCTCTAGTTACGCCCCTGCGCCCGGGCCCCTAAGCCTCTAGTTACGCCCCTGCGCCCGGGCCCCTAAGCCTCTAGTTACGCCCCTGCGCCCGGGCCCCTAAGCCTCTAGTTACGCCCCTGCGTCCGGGCCCCTAAGCCTCTAGTTACGCCACTGCGCCCGGGCCCCTAAGCCTCTAGTTACGCCCCTGCACCCGGGCCCCTAAGCCTCTAGTTACGCCCCTGCGCCCGGGCCCCTAAGCCTCTAGTTACGCCCCTGCGTCCGGGCCCCTAAGCCTCTAGTTACGCCACTGCGCCCGGGCCCCTAAGCCTCTAGTTACGCCCCTGCGCCCGGGCCCCTAAGCCTCTAGTTACGCCCCTGCGCTCGGGCCCCTAAGCCTCTAGTTACGCCCCTGCGCCCGGGCCCCTAAGCCTCTAGTTCCTCCCCTGCGCCCGGGCCCCTAAGCCTCTAGTTCCGCCCCTGCGCCCGGGCCCCAAAGCCTCTAGTTACGCCCCTGCGCCCGGGCCCCTAAGCCTCTAGTTACGCCCCTGCGCCCGGGCCCCTAAGCCTCTAGTTACGCCCCTGCGCCCGGGCCCCTAAGCCTCTAGTTACGCCCCTGCGCCCGGGCCCCTAAGCCTCTAGTTACGCCCCTGCGCCCGGGCCCCTAAGCCTCTAGTTACGCCCCTGCGTCCGGGCCCCTAAGCCTCTAGTTACGCCACTGCGCCCGGGCCCCTAAGCCTCTAGTTACGCCCCTGCGCCTGGGCCCCTAAGCCTCTAGTTACGCCCCTGCGCTCGGGCCCCTAAGCCTCTAGTTACGCCCCTGCGCCCGGGCCCCTAAGCCTCTAGTTCCTCCCCTGCGCCCGGGCCCCTAAGCCTCTAGTTCCGCCCCTGCGCCCGGGCCCCTAAGCCTCTAGTTCCGCCCCTGCGCCCGGGCCCCTAAGCCTCTAGTTCCGCCCCTGCGCCCGGGCCCCTAAGCCTCTAGTGACGCCCCTGCGCCCGGGCCCCTAAGCCTCTAGTTACCCCCCTGCGCCCGGGCCCCTAAGCCTCTAGTGTCCCCCCTGCACCCGGGCCCCTAAGCCTCTAGTTACGCCCCTGCGCCCGGGCCCCTAAGCCTCTAGTTACCCCCCTGCGCCCGGGCCCCTAAGCCTCTAGTTACCCCCCTGCGCCCGGGCCCCTAAGCCTCTAGTTACCCCCTGCGCCCGGGCCCCTAAGCCTCTAGTTACCCCCTGCACCCGGGCCCCTAAGCCTCTAGTTACCCCCTGCGCCCGGGCCCCTAAGCCTCTAGTGACGCCCCTGCACCCGGGCCCCTAAGCCTCTAGTTACCCCCTGCGCCCGGGCCCCTAAGCCTCTAGTTACCCCCTGCGCCCGGGCCCCTAAGCCTCTAGTGACGCCCCTGCACCCGGGCCCCTAAGCCTCTAGTTACCCCCTGCGCCCGGGCCCCTAAGCCTCTAGTTACCCCCTGCGCCCGGGCCCCTAAGCCTCTAGTTACCCCCTGCACCCGGGCCCCTAAGCCTCTAGTTACCCCCTGCGCCCGGGCCCCTAAGCCTCTAGTTACCCCCCTGACACAAAGGGACACATTTCTTTGTTGGAGTAAATTGCTCAAAATGTAAAAGTTGTTGCATTCTGTTCCAGTCAGAAAACTAAATCTACGCCTTCTAAGAAGGGTGCCGATTCCTGGCTAGGGAATTAATAAATGTCTCAGGAAGTTGTTGGTGGCATCCGCTCCCAGAAGCCCCTCCCACGAAGCCCCTCCCACGAAGCCCCTCCCTTGAAGCCCCTCCCACTCTCTGCTGAGTGGGCATATTCGGCGGGCTCCATGATTTAATCATAAACCGCCTACGGTAAGGCTGTTGCTCCTCCCTCTGCGTCTCAGACCCATCACAATAATATTTACTCACCGATGTAGTGAAAAAGCAGGAAGCAGGTGACAGATAGGAGCATCCCCACAGGAGCGTGCTCCGGCCACGGCATTCTGGGCACACGAGGGGCGCTGCCTGCAGCACAATATTCATTTTAGTCCAAATAGGCAGAAGATTAAGATATTTAAACAGATTCATCAGCGCAAAATGTTGGATCCAAAGAGTGTCTGGAGCTCAGGAGGGGGTCCGCTGCAAACCCGGGAGGGGCCAGCCGTCCACAGCAACCAATAGCAGCATCTAAGCAAGTAGCAGAGGGGACCTTCCTCCGGTACCACCTTGGCCCCATCTCCCAAACAACAGGTTCACAGGGTGACAATGGCTTGACATGGCATTCGGGGTAGGGTTGCCACCTCTGGCATAAAAAATACCAGCCAGTGTAAAAGGAGGCATGGTTAGGGGTGTGGCTTATCACAACGTATGTCTTTAACTGTTATTCTAGTGGCCCCAACTAGTAATTGTGTCCCCCTCAGTAGCCTCAATAGAAGTAATGCCCAATATCAATAGTGCACCCCATAGTGGTCCCAGTACTAATAGTGTCCCTCTCGGTGGCCTTAATAGTAATAGTGGCCCCAGTAGTATTAGGGCCCCCTCTTTTTGCCCTCCTCACCCTGAACATCTGGCTGGGCAGCGACCTCACACCATCATGCATTTAAAATATCCTACAGGTGATGTATCCTGCGGTAGGTTGATGGGTCATCAATAGTACGTTTACCTGGAAAACCCCTTTAACTCACCCTGTAGCTCCGGTCCGGCCGCCACTACAGTTATCAGGGACTCTGACCCCCCAGGGTTTGTGCTCCTGTATACAACACATATCCCGGGGGGAGAAGTCTGGGTCAGAATCTCCGATGAGTTAAGGGCTCACTGCTGACAATATACCGGCTCTGGCATTTGGACTTTAGTACCAGTCGGGTGGCGAATCCAAGTCCAGTGCCCAGTAAAGGCTCCAGAGCTGTCATGCATGGATGCCTATTAAGCCCTGCCTGTGGCAGCATGTAATAGACCACCTTAGACTATACTTTATTAATAAAGCCCCCAACACAATAATAAGCTCACGGGCCGCACTGCTGGACCTTAAGTTTATGTCCTCCAGGACTCCAAAAGGGAGCGATCACCAAGCAGATGTAGCAAACGTCAGCTTGACATTTAGCGTCTGATAACTGAACTCCATTTCCCGCATTGCAGTAGATTGTAGTTTTCACGATGCGCCCGTCAAGCTAATGATTGCTGCAGCTGTACTCTCTGAAGCCCTACAAGGACGCCAGTGATGGCGCCGGCACCGCAGACTATGAGTGATGATCAGACGGGGGATAAGTCTGCCTGCTATGTGCGTGCCACCATCTCTGCAGGGGGAGGCGGCCAACTGGCTTTGTGCTCCTCCTACCCTTTATAATCCCCCGATGACCCTGGAGGTCCCGTCCAACTCTGCCCCTCTATGATTTATGATGACCCTGCAATTGTCTCCGGATACGTCTGACTGCCAATCCCAGCAGATGCAAAGAAACAGCAAAGAAAAAAACTTTAAATAATGATGAAAAGATTCCCATTAAAAAAACCTAAAGTATAAATAAAATCTGTAAAACTCCACGCTATTAAGGTGTATGTGTGAGCGCCAGGGCGAGGCACATTATACCACCGCACAGCGTCTGCGGGTGCTGTCAGATCCGGGCGCCCGTTATCAGGACAATCCATGGGAAACAAACCGAAAATAAAAAAAAACTGAAACAGGGTGGTTGCATAAGTGTTCACACCCCTTATATGTGGGGTGTGGGTGTGTTCAGGATTAGCCAATCACATGTCACCTCCTGATAGATAGCAGTCAGCACTCAGCTGACCTTATTACAGGGGTTCTGGGCCCCCATATAAAGTTCGGCTCTTCTAGGAGGATTTCCTGACATTTTCTTAGTTGGTCAGTAAAGATCTTGCAGAACATCAAAGGGGTCTGATTGTTGGAGCGTGTCAGTCAGGAGGAGGGGGCCAAAACATGTCCAAGACATTACATATACCATGAGGCACAGGGGAGACCGTCAGCAAGAAGGGGACCAAGACATCTCCAAGGTATTGCATGTACCATGGAACACAAAGGAGACAGTCAGCAAGAAGGGGATCAAAACATCTCCAAGACATTACATGTACCATGAGGCACAGGGGAGACCGTCAGCAAGAAGGGGACCAAGACATCTCCAAGGCATTGCATGTACCATGGAACACAGAGGACACCATCAGCAAGAAGGGGATCAAAACATCTCCAAGACATTACATGTACCATGAGGCACAGGGGAGACCGTCAGCAAGAAGGGTACCAAGACATATCCAAGGCATTGCATGTACAATAGAACATAGAGGACACCGTCAGCAAGAAGGGGATCAAAACCTCTCCAAGACATTACATGTACCATGAGGCACAGGGGAAACAGTCAGCAAGAAGGGGACCAAGACATCACCAAGGCATTGCATGTACCATGGAACACAGAGGACACCATCAGCAAGAAGGGGATCAAAACATCTCCAAGACATTACATGTACCATGAGGCACAGGGGAGACCGTCAGCAAGAAGGGTACCAAGACATCTCCAAGGCATTGCATGTACAATGGAACATAGAGGACACCGTCAGCAAGAAGGGGATCAAAACCTCTCCAAGACATTACATGTACCATGGAACACAGGGGAAACAGTCAGCAAGAAGGGGACCAAAACATGTACAAGACACTACATATACTATGGGGCACAGAGCAGATCGTCAGCAAGAAGAAGGCCAAAACATCTTCAAGACATTACATGTACCATGGGGCACAAGGGAGACAGTCAGCAAGAAGGGGACCAAAACATGTCCAAGACATTACATGTAGCATGGAGCACAGGGGAGATAGTCAGCATGAAGGGGGCCAAAACCTCTTCAAAGAATTACATGTACCATGGAGCACAGGGTAGACAGACAGCAAGAAGGGGACCAAAACATGCACAAAACATTACATATGCAGACATTACAGTCGCCCTCATCCACTCCCGACTTAACTACTGCAACTCGCTGCTCATCGGCCTCCCCCGCAGCAGACTCGCTCCACTCCAACCCATACTAAATATGGCAGCCAGGCTCATCTTCCTGTCCAGCCGTTACTCAGATGCCTCTGCACTATGCCAGTCGCTGCACTCGGTGCCCATCCACTGCAGCACTAAATTTAACCTCCTCACCCACAAAGCTCTGCATGGCGCTGTGCCACCGTACATTGCCTCCCTCCTGTCCGTACACCACCCAGCCCGCTCACTCCGATCGGCTAACACCCTCAGACTAAACCCCCCTGTAATACGAACCTCACATGCTCGCCCACAGGACTTCACCAGAGCAGCACCCATCCTCTGGAACGCTCTACCCCAAGGCATCCGGACAATTCCCGATGCACGAAATTTCAGACGTGCCTTAAAAACGCACCTCTTCAGGGAGGCATACCAAATCTCCTGACCTAGTCCCCCGTCCCTCCGTATGGCTCCCCACACCTTCCACCCTGCCTATCACATATGACCTCTACCCCTGCACCTCCTTACCGGCTCACCCAGTTTGCCTTCTAATAACTAATTTCCACATGAATTCCCCAATTGCCTGTGTCCCCCCTGCCTCGCTCCCCCCACCCTAATTGTGTCAAACTGACTGTACCTCACATTGTAATTGTTGTGTTTTCATTCATCCCACGCCTGAGAGCGCTGCGGAATAAGTTGGCGCCATACAAATAAAGGTTATTGTTATTATATCCATCTATGTATCTCTTGAATCTATGTGATTGCTGACAGTAGGAGAAATCAAGTATTCTTGTAGATATGATAGCTTTTATCCTGTATCTATATCATATCTAAAATAATACTTGGTTACTCTTGCTGAGAGCAATCACATACAAGAGATACATAGATGGTAGAGATGAGCGAGCATACTCGATAAGGCTAACTACTCGAGCGAGTAGTGCCTTATTCGAGTACCTGCCCGCTCGTCTCTAAATATTCGTCTGCCAGCGGGGTGGCGGGGAGGAACGGAGGGGAGATCTCTCTCCCCCCTGCTCACCGTCGCAACTCACCTGTCACCCGCACCGGCAGCCGAATCTTTAGAGACGAGCGGGCAGGTACTCGAATAAGGCACTACTTGCTCGAGTAGTTTGCCTTATCGAGTATGCTCGCTCATCTCTAATAGATGGATATGAGATAGATACAAGATATACAGAGATGGATATGAGATAGATACAAGATATACACAGATGGATATGAGATAGATACAAAATATACATAGATGGATATGAGATATATGCAAAATATACATAGTTGGATATGAGATAGATAGAAGATATACATAGATGGATATAAGATAGATACAAGATATACATAGATGGATATGAGATAGATACAAGAGATATAGATGGACATGAGATAGATACAAGAGATACATAGATGGTTATGAGATAGATACAAGATATACAGAGATAGATATGAGATAGATACACGATATACATAGATGGATATAAGATAGATACAAGATATACATAGATGGATATGAGATATAAGCAAGTTATACATAGATGGATATGAGATAGATACAAGATATACATAGATGGATATGAGATAGATACACGATATACATAGATGGATATAAGATAGATACACGATATACATAGATGGATATGAGATAGATACAACAGATATAGATGGACATGAGATAGATCCAACAGATACATAGATGGTTATGAGATAGATACAAGAGATATAGATGGACATGAGGTAGATACAAGAGATATAGATGGACATGAGATAGATACAAGAGATACATAGATGGATATGAGATAGATACAAGATATACATAGATGGATATGAGATAGATACAACAGATGCATAGATGGATATGAGATAGATACAAGATATACATAGATGGATATGAGATAGATACATAGATGGATATGAGATAGATATAAGATATGCATAGATGGATAAGAGATAAATATAAGATATACAGATGGATATAAGATAGATGCAAGATATACATAGTTGGATATGAGATAGATACAAGATACATAGATGGATAGGAGATAGATGCAAGATACATAGATGGATAAGAGATAGATACAAGATATACATAGATGGATATGAAAAAGATACAACAGATACATAGATGGATATGAGATTGATACAAGGTATACATAGTTGGATAGGAGATAGATATAACATATACAGATGGATATAATATAGATGCAAGAGATACATGGATGGATATGAGATAGATATAAGATATACAGATGGATATAAAATAGATGCAGGATACACATAGATGCATATGAGATAGATACAAGATACACATATATAGATATGAGATGGATACAAGATATACATAGATGGATATAAGATAGATACAACATATACATAGATGGATAGGAGATAGATAAAACAGATACATAGATGGATATGAGATAGATACAAGATATACATAGATGGATATGAGATAGATACAAGAGATATAGATGGACATGAGATAGATACAAGAGATACATAGATGGTTATGAGATAGATACAAGATATACAGAGATAGATATGAGATATAAGCAAGTTATACATAGATGGATATGAGATAGATACAAGATATACATAGATGGATATGAGATAGATGCAAGATATACATAGATGGACATGAGATAGATACACGATATACATAGATGGATATGAGATAGATACAAGATATACATAGATGGATATAAGATAGATACAAGATATACATAGATGGATATGAGATAGATACAACAGATATAGATGGACACGAGATAGATCCAACAGATACATAGATGGTTATGAGATAGATACAAGAGATATAGATGGACATGAGGTAGATACAAGAGATATAGATGGACATGAGATAGATACAAGAGATACATAGATGGATATGAGATAGATACAAGATATACATAGATGGATATGAGATAGATACAACAGATGCATAGATGGATATGAGATAGATACAAGATATACATAGATGGATATGAGATAGATACATAGATGGATATGAGATAGATATAAGATATGCATAGATGGATAAGAGATAAATATAAGATATACAGATGGATATAAGATAGATGCAAGATATACATAGTTGGATATGAGATAGATACAAGATACATAGATGGATAGGAGATAGATGCAAGATACATAGATGGATAAGAGATAGATACAAGATATACATAGATGGATATGAAAAAGATACAACAGATACATAGATGGATATGAGATTGATACAAGATATACATAGTTGGATAGGAGATAGATATAAGATATACAGATGGATATAAAATAGATGCAGGATACACATAGATGCATATGAGATAGATACAAGATACACATATATACATATGAGATGGATACAAGATATACATAGATGGATATGAGATAGATACAAGATATACATAGATGGATATGAGATAGATACAACAGATATAGATGGACA